>NW_003852484.1:3654551-3656556 GCF_000181295.1 Otolemur garnettii | reverse complement strand
AGCCGTCATTGTTGTTTGGCGGGTCCGGGCTGGGGATTCGAACCCACCACCTTAGGTGTACGTGGCTGGCGCCTTAGCCCGGTGAGCTATAGGCGCCGAGCCAGATTCTGTAATTTCTTATCCCGCTGAACTGATCTCTTGTCTGATACCTGGATAAGTCATCTAAAATCAATAACATAAAATATTTCACTTCTGTTAACTAAAACCTCCTAATTTGCCCTTCCTAATAAACTAGATTTCCTTACCTAATCAGTGGTATCAAACAATTTTCATTTGCCACTTTAGAAAAACCCCACCAACATCAGTGGAACAAACTGTGTTGCATGTAATAAGACATCAATGAGTGTAATCCAGGAAAAATACTTATTTCAGACAAAAACAAAAATTTCTATGTAATATTGCTGGCTACAAGAATTATCATAACAAGAGGTCAGCACCCAGAGGGCCTTGTGGACTTTGAATGGGCCCTAGATCACAGCAGAGACTTGCCTTTTAGTAAAGTGTCCAAACCTATCTGGACATTGATGTCATGATCCTTCTCAAGTCTTATTTGAGCAGATATCCCATGAGGCACTATGTGTGACCTTCCTACACTTTGGATTTTTTTACTGTACCTTAAAGTGATAGAAGCTAAGACAAGTAGAATTTCAGATATCAAGTAGAAGTGAATTATAATGTTAAAGTTATTTGGATTTTCTAATTACAGTCAAAGAAAACACTCAACTTGCTTAACAAAATGAGCAATTAAAACAATTGGACTTCAGATATACCAAGTACACAAATTAGCACTGTTATTCCAAGACCAATTTGTGGATCCACCTGCTTATAAGAAGGTGATTTTGTAACAAAGTTCTTTTAATGCCTTTTTAATCAATTCTCTTGAACAGGGTTCAATATAGGATCCCGTTTACTCAATTCCGATGTGAAACAAACATAAGGTTGCAGTAATTACAAGACTCTGGTGAGTAATTTACAGCATAATCTTTGTCAGATCACTTATTGTGGTAAGGAGAATAATGGCCCCCAAAGCTGTCCACATCTCTAGACCCTAGTACTCGTTAATATGTTATATTTTGTGGCAAGAGGAAATTAGGCTGCATATGGATTTAAGATTGCTAATTCGCTCACCTTGCGATAGGGAGAATATCCTGGATTATCCAGGCAGTCCCGAGTAATCAAAGGGTCCTTATCAATGGAAGAGGGAGGCAGGGTCAGAGTCAGAGAGAGATGTTATGCTGCTGGCTTTGAAGATGGAGGAAGTGACCATAAATAGGGTAGCCTCTAACTCAGGTGGCCTCTAAAAGGTAGAAAACAAGAAATAGATTTTCCTTTAGAGTTTCCAGAAAGAAATGCAACCTGGCCAATACCTAGGAAGATTCATTTTGGACTTCTGACTTCCAGAACTATAAACCAACAAATTTGTATTGTTTTAAGCCACTCAGTTTGTGGAAATTTGTTACAGCAGAAGTAAGAGACACCATTACACTTACCCTTTCAAGGTCTCAGTTCTCTAAAGTGTCAGTGGGGGAGGGAGAGTGGTTCTGCCCTGACATTCTATGGTTGCAAGTCTTCCTGAACTATAAAAAATCCGTTCTTTTTCAGACCACAAAGATTTTATGGGTTCAAGCCACTGCAACTTTTGAAAACTTTCACACAGTAATAGGAATTGATTGTCATAAGGTTAATTTGATAGGGCTGGGTGTGGTGGCTAGTGCTTTAGGAGGCCGAGGCAGGTAGATTGCTTGAGCTTAGGAGTTCAAGATCAGTCTGAGCAAGAGTGAGACCCCATATCTACTAAAAATAGAAAAATTAGCTGAGTGTTGTGGCAGACAACTGTAGTCTCATCTATTCAGGAGGGTGAGGCAAGAGGATCACTTGAGCCCAAGAGTTTGAGGTTGCTGTGAGCTATCATGACACCATACCACTCCACCCAGGGTGACAGAGTGAGACTTTGTCTCAAAAAAAATTTTAACAATGTGCTCTTAGGATTTTTTTTTTTTTTTTT
>NW_003852484.1:3615464-3654472 GCF_000181295.1 Otolemur garnettii | reverse complement strand
CCTGGGCTCAAGTGAGTCTCCAGCCTCAGCCTCCCAAGTAGCTGGGACCACAGGCGCCCGCCACAACGCCTGGCCATTTTTTGGTTGCAGCCATCATTGTCGTTTGGCGGGCCTGGGCTGGGGATTCGAACCCGCCACCTTAGGTGTATGTGGCTGGCGCCTTAGCCGCTTGAACCACAGGCACCAAGCCTGCTCTTAGGATTAAATGACACTACAAAGAAAATCAGGCAAATCCAAATACTGACATTCTATAGGACAACTGTCCTAGTTTTAGCAAAAAGTATCAGCTCGGCACCTGTAGCTCAGTGAGTAGGGTACCAGCCACATATACCAAGGCCGGCAGTTACAAGCCCAGCCTGGGCCTGCTAAAACAACAATGACAACTTGTGGCAGGCACTTGTAGTCCCAGCTACATGGGAGGCTAAGGCAAGAGAATCACTTGAGTCCAAGAGTTTGAGGTTGCTATAAGCTGTGATGCCACAGGACTCTATCAAGGGCAACAGAGTGAGACTCTATCTCAGAAAAAAAAGTCAGTATCATGGCTGTGCACAGTGCCTCACACCTGTAATCCTAGGACTCTGGGACACCAAGGTGGGTGGATTGCTTCAGCTCAGGAGTCCAAGACCAGCCTGAGCAAGAGTGAAACCATCTCTACTAAAATAAAAAAATTAGCTGCGCCTGTGGCAGTTGCCTGTAGTCCCAGCTACTAGGGAGACTGAGGCAAGAGGATCTCTTGAGCCCAAGAGTTTGAAGTTTCTGCCAGTTACCACACCACAGGGGTACTCTAGCCTGGAGCAACAGAGTAAAACAGTATCACATTTACCTGGCAGGGTAGATACCATAATCACAAAGGTAGTTTTTCCAGGATGAAGCTTATCAGTCACACTCAGGATATGCTGACCCCTGAGATTTCTCTAAATATGGGAAACTCAACTGCATAATTTGTGGTAGAAGGGGACTGAGTTATCTGCTGTTCTAATAAAAGAAGGGGTTTTTTAATTGCATGTTTAAAAAAAGTCAGTACACACATATTTTTTAAGGCATGTCTAAATTATAAAAATCTAAAGAAACCCTAATAACCAACTGTAATATATGAAGTTTGAATTGGGGAGAGATTTGGGAAATGTTAGTATGGACTGGTTTTTAGATGAAATTAAGGAAATACTGTAGTTTTTCTTAGGGGTGATGATGTAGTTATTCAGGGGAATGTTCTTTGTTTTAGGGGATGCATGCTGAACAATTTTGAGGTAAACAGTTGCAATATCTGCAATTCTTTTTGTATGTTTCAGATGAAAAATACAGGGTGGACATAAAGTTCGTGTGCAATTAAGATGTTAAACTATTTTAAATTGCACATGAACTTTATGTCCACACTGTATAGATACAAATATATATTAAAATACATGGCAAAATATGAATAATTGCTTGAGTGGCATGTAAGAGTATTTGTCACAGTTTTCTGAATGCTTTGGAAATTTTGTAACAAAAGTTGGAGGGATTTGTTTTTAAAAACTGTTCATAGATGTGTATTAATCTTTTGCTCAGAAACTTTACATTTGGGGGCTGGGTACAATAGCTCATGCTTGTAATCCCAGCACTTTAGGAGGCTGAGACAGAAAGGATTGCGTGAGGCCAGAAATTGAAGATCAGTCTGGGCAACATAGTAAGACCTTGTCTCTACCAAAAAAATTAAAAATTAAAAATTACCAGGGCATAGTAGTAGAAGCCTATAGTACCAGCTGCTTGAGATGCTGAGGCAGGAGGGTCACTTGCATCCAGGAGTTCTCGGTTAGAGTGAGACGTAATTGCCCCTGGACCCTGCACTCCAGCCTGGATGACAAAGCAAGATGATCTCAAAAAACCCCAAAAAACCAATTTTACCTTGTGGCTTTAAAATGCTCTCTTTGTATACACACAACTTTCTTTATAAAACTATCTGTAGCAACTCAGATTGATGACAACCACCACATTATGTAAAATAGTTTATATAAGTTTCCAGTCAGAAAACTCATGGGAAAAAAAGTGATGTTCTTCTATGAATCAGTGGGAAATTACTGCTCTCTAATTGAAGAATACCTAACTTGGTGGAATGGGGATTTTTGGTCTCAGCAGGTCAGATTTTCATTTCTTGATTTTGCCAATAGAAACGGCAAAAGCAAAACTCTGAATATAATAAATAGGAGCTTATGGACACATAAAAGAAGGCAGGCACAAAAATTATTCCCTAAACCCCCATAACATTTATGACCAGTAGCATAAAGAAACTGCAAGAAATGTATGTTACCAACTTTGATTAAAGTTGCGAAGCTATGCCGGCCATTTCCTATCTGCATACAAGACAATATCAGAGAGAATTAGGTAGTAGCAATCTATTCAGTCCAGAAGTAAGAACCGAATTAGCTAGAGATAGAATGAAAAATACTTTTATATCATTTGCTCTCTAGACATTTTTGAGATATGATTGGTCAATACTGATTTCTATTTGTATTAAAATAAAAATAATGTAAAGTTTTTATTAAAATGTACAAATACTTTAAAAATATATATATTTTTAACTTTTATTTGGAAAATGTACATATAAAAATCTACAATGAACTTCACATAGAAAATTTTAATTTGATCTCTTTGTGGATGACAGCCAGGATAACCGCTGCCACCTAGTGGACTGTAACTGAATTACAAGAAAAGCCTGAGGTGAAAGAGTAAGGGAGATGGTTAACATCCAGTTTACAGAAATTCCTTCTAAATCACTTTCCTTTGGTGATCTCTACAAATGCTGAAAAAAGTATATGACAAAACCCAAAACCAACTTCAGAGATCAAAAAAGCACTCAAGAGTATAGGAATAGGCTGAGAGTAGTGGCTCATGCCTATAGTTCTAGCACACTTATAGGCAGATGTAGGTGAATTGCTTGAGCTCAAGAGTTTAGGACCAGCCCGAACAAGACCTTGTCTCTACTAAAAATAGAAAAACTAGCAAGGTGTTGGCAGACACGTGTAGTCTCAGCTAATGGGGAGGCTGAGGCAAGAGGATCACTTGAGCCCAAGAGTTTGAGGTTGCTGGTTGCTGTGAGCTATAATGACACCATTGCACTCTGTCCAAGGCAACAGAGTGAAACTCTATCTCAAAAAAAAAAAAATAGGAAGGGTATAATGAATATTTTCTTAATGTAATAAAATATATACCTTAGTTGTAAAGGCAGCATTTCATAGATGACATAATAATATCTGCAAAATCTTAGAGAAACAAAGAAAAACCAACAAAGCAATTAAAACTCTCAAGTTGCATGATAGAAAACTAACATACAGAAATCAGTATCCTTGAGGTATACTCATAGTAACCAGTTAGAAGATAAAAGAGGAAAAAGGCCTATTTGCAATAGTAATAAAAAAGATAAATTCTAAGAAATAAACTTAACAAGAAATGTGCAAAATCAATATGAGGAAGATATTAAAACACTCCTAAGAGGGCAGCACCTGTGGCTCAAAGAGTAAGGAGCCAGCCCCAAATACTGGAGGTGACGGGTTCAAACCCAGCCCTGGCCAAAAAAAATATACTCCTAAGATACAAAAATAATAAATTTGAACAAATGGAAAGACACTTTATGAACAGGATCATTCACATTAAAACAATGTCTGTTCTTCCCAGGTTAATTTACAAATTAAATAAGATTACCCATAAATATACCAATAAGCTTTTTTGAAACTAGATAAGTTGATACTAAAGTTTATATGAAAAAATAAATGTGCAAGAATAGCTTTTCTAAAAATCTGAAAAGGAAGAGCTCTTAGAAAAGAATACCACTACCAGATACTGAAATATATATATATATATCATAAAATCTCTATAATGAAAGTTTAGTATTAATACACGAATAGACAGATCTGTGTAAAAGAATACAAAGTCCAGAATCAAGCCTAAGTATAAATGAAAATTTAGAATATGATACCAGAAACTCATATGACATCTAAAAGCAAACCACTGGTACAAGTATGACCAGTTAATATATAGCTATGAAAACAACTTGATAGCCATTTTGAAAAAGACAAAATTGGATCCACACCCCAAACTATTCACGAGAATAAACTCCCAATGGATCAGAGATCTTAATATAAAAAATGAAACTGAATCATATAAATACTAGAAGAAATCAATGGCAAATTCCTTTATAACTTGTGGAAAGGCTGTTTAACTAATATTCCACATCCAGATTCAGTAAAAGAAAATACTAATAAATTTGACTACATAAAAATAAAAAATTTTCACATGACAAATAAAAACCACCAAAAGCAAAGTTAAATGGAAAATCGCTGAGAGAAAACATATTTGCAACATATATCACAGATAATGGGCAACATACCTAATATATAAATTATTTTTAGAAATCAAAGGAAACAAAGACCAAAAATCCAATATGAAAATGTGCAAAAGACATGAACACACTGTTACATGAGATAAGGAAAAAGCTATAAAGGTGATAGGCTATGTCCTGATAGGTTACAAGCAGAGTTACTGAGACCACCACTTCTCTTTTATTAATTAATTATTTTTTTGGAGACAGTCTCACTTTGTCACCCTGGGTAGAGTGCCATGGCATCATAGCTCACAGTAACCTCAAACTCTTGGGCTCCAGCGATTCTCTTGCCTCAGCCTCCCAAGTAGCTGGGACTACAGGTGCCCATCAGAACACCAGGCTAGTTTTAGAGATGGAGGTCTCACCCTGGCTCAGGCTGGTCTCAAACTCCAAAGCTCAAGCAATCCACCCACCTTGGCCTCCCAGAGTGCTAGGATTACAGGCCTGAGCCACTGGACAAGCCCACCATTTCTCTTTTAATAACAAGATAAGTAACAGCAAGTATCAAGGGCTTTTGATGTCATGTTATTTTAAAACACCTCTGAGGGGTACTTAACTGAAAATAACTGAAAGAGTTAGGAAGCTGTGATATAGTCTAAACACTATAACACAGGGTTAGTTTTTTACAGGGTTAGTTTTATCAAAGATTAAAAACAATTGGAGCCTTAGAGATAGTACCAAATTGTATTTGTGAGTTTACATTTCTTTATATCTGGCCTTAAAAGGGACTAAGTGTACATGTCTTTGAAAAAAATATCTGTTCCTATTTGCAACTTTTCACAGCATTATAATCTCCTGAAGCAATGATTTCTTGTTAATAGTTGGGATGTACACTTCCCTGCAACCACGGAATCCTATGATCCTATAATTCAGTGATAGCCCAATGAGGCAAGCATAACAAAGATGCCATTGACCACTTGGTGGCAGTATATCTTATTGCATGTAAAGTTCTTAGAAGGTAATGGACAGTTTGCTAACAAATTAGAAGATAATTTATGAAGACATTTCATGAAGTTCACAAGAGACCTTAGTTAGAAAAATGAGGTCAATGCTTAATATCCTTTAAAAGGGCATTAGAAGCAGGGGAAAACATAGCCTGTCTTTGTCAAACTTATTTATGGATACACTCTAGAAAATTCTATTAGAAAAGATCTCTGGAGCTAGAAAACATCCAGAAAAAGAGGAAAACTGCTGACATAGTAATGATCACTAAAAATACATAAAATGAAAGGAGGATTTTGTTAATAAGATTAAGAACCCTCTACTGCTTAGCCATCTGAACTTGAACAAATCCATTGCATTTTCAGGGCTTCGCTTTCTTTGCCTGAATGGTGGGCTAGGTCAAGGGTCAGCAATTTTTTTCTGTAAAATGCCTGATAAATATTTTAAGATTTGCAGGCCTTACACTGTCTGCTGCAAGTACCCCTTCACTGTAGCATAAAAGCAACAATTGGTAATATATAAACAAATAAGCGTGGTGTGTGCCAACAAAACTTTATGTCTGAGCATTAAGATTTGAATTGTGCACAGTTCCCACATGTCATGAAATACCATTCTTCTTTGATATTTTTTCCCAAATTATTTAAAAATGTAAAACTCATTCTTAGCTCAAGGGCCATTAAAAAAGAAAGAGGCAGCTAGGCTAAATGTGACTATGGGGCTGTAGTTTGCTGACCTCTGGGCTGGATATGGTCTCTAAACTCCCTTCTTCTCCATGTCTCTGTGTGCTGAATAAACTGCTATTTAGCTATTTAGCTGTTTAGTTATTTATCCCTATTGAGCCAACACTAGTGTTAGACTTGCTTTATATTTTCTTGCACCTTCTTTTCCATCCTAAAGCAGTTTCTCAAACTTTACTTACATACCTGTTAGATAAGAATTTAAAAGATTTCACATATTTTAAATAGCACGTATCATTTTTAAAGTAGTTATTTTTGTCCTTCCGAACATACGTGTGGGTTTTCCAATTTTAACACATCCTTCTCCCTCAACTCCCTCCACCGCAAAGAGATTCCCGGAATTATCCTCATGCATCTGAGCATCACTGCCTTGCAGTTGTTTAGACTTGAAAATTCCCAACTGGAAACGCCCCCAAAAACCTCACTTCTCTCTTCTGCTGTGAAAGAACATCAGTTTTCTACCAACTCTGCTCTGTGAGGATAGCTAACTCAAACCTACATGAAGCAGCGACTTCCAGGTAAGCACGCTCCTTGCCTTCCTCTTAGTCCTTTCTTCCACATGGCCCACAGAATCCCAAGTATGAGTCAGATCATGAATCTGTGCATTTGTGCTTCCCCCGTTCACCTAAGACAGGAGACACCCACCCTTCAACCAAGATCTGATCAGCTTGATGACCATGTAACTGGTTCTAACAGCTATGAGAGTAAAACACTGAGAACTCATGTTTACTGTCAGTCTGTGCAGAATGTCCATAAATTGTACAGAGGGAAATTGAGAAAGAAGCTAGCTGCTTTTAGACCCACACTTGGCGATGAGCAGTCTTAGAACTACTCCTAGAAAGAGATGGGATTAGAAAATGCTGGTCTCCGTAATTCTTTCACTGTTAGGGAGCCCAGAGGGTGTGCAGTCTGAGTGCCCACAGTGGGCCAAGGGCCCTGCAGCATTTGGTCATGTCGTCTGTCCCCTGAGCCTGTGCAGCTGAGGTCAGTGGAGACTAGTATCACTTTTAGGACAACTGATGAACCAAGGATCCTCTGTACCTGGACATAGATTAAAGCTACTTCCTCTTTGGAGTTTTACTATCACTCTCCTTTGCTCTGGGCCTCAAAGATCTCTGTACATTCATCACTTCCCTTCCCCTTAGTGGGACGATATTTTCCAGTCTCACTTTGATTTCAGGCAGATTTCTTGTCTACACTCTTCCCATTCTAGAATTTCATTCTTAAAAATAGGAATCAAAAAGTCTTGTAGACTTCTGCTTTCGAACATCCCGCTTTTGAGACAAAGAGAACAGACTGACCACCAGCTTGAATGGGGGAAAGACCAGGGAGAAGTAGGAAAAGAATAAACATGTAGGTAAATACCTGAAATATTGTCTAGGCACATATTTTTTTCAGCATTGACCAAGGTTCGTAGATGCCTTGCTTTCACAATTTTATATCCCTCATCCTCCCATCTACTGAAATAAAAACACAAATTCACTTTCTCTTTCCAACCCCATTTTTCTCCATTGAGTATTTCTCTCTACTGTGGCCCCATGTTTCCAGACTAGAGTAACATCACATGATAAAATCCTATACAAAAAAAGAAAACACAAAAAATACCCATAAATAAATGCATGAATTTTTAACATCTTTTGTAGCTGTTCAGGATCAAGTTGTGGAGGAGTTTGTGATAATATTCACAATAAAAATAATAAAGGCAGTAAGAACTATGCAGTCACAATTGCATAATGTTTGTATTTGAATGTAGCCTAAGAAAAAGGCTAGAAACTTTCTCTCTAAAATTATTTTCTTTCCATATTTTCAAATGTTTCTACAAGGTAAATTTGATATTCTCATAATCAGAGAAATGATGTAATATAAAAACTTAAAAGCAGGCTTGACGCCCATAGCTCGGTGGTTAGGGCACCGGCCACATATACCTGGGCTGGCAAGTTCCAACCCAGCCTGGGCCTGCTAAACAACAATGACAACTACAACAAAAAATAGCCAAGCATGTGGCCAACCTGTAGTTCCAGCTACTTAGGATGCTGAGGAAGAGAATTGCTTAAGCCCAAGAGTTTAGGTTGCTGTGAGCTGTGATGCCATTGCACTCTACCAAGGGCAACACAGAGAGACTCTGTCTCAAAAAAAAAAAAAAAAAAGTTAAAAGCATTTATTGAAGTTTTGATTTGTGTACTATGAATACGCTAAATGTCAATAAAGTGATTTTTAACAAACAAGACCAGGGATCTTCAACAATGAGAAGAATAAAAGAAACACCTCCTGAGTGTCTCTGTCTCTGGTTCAGCTTCCTTGCTCCCCAAAGAAATCTTTTATGCTGATTAAATTTCTTATCAGTCCCATGAAATGTTTCACCTTTTTATAAAATTCTGAGATATTAATGTGCTCAGTAAAAAGTATTTTGCAAATCATGTGTACACTAATTACTGATTTAAAGAGGAGACTATATTACAATTGTCTTGTCTCCCCACAACTGACTACAGAGCCAGAAAGTAACCTGGATACCACAAACAGGTTATGAACATCCTGGTTCACAGGCTGAGTCATCAAGAACCTGTTGGGTAAAAATCTAGTCTGACTACTCGTCTTCCCGACTCCACCCACTATCCCCAGGCTCTTCTCTGTCTCGTTATTTTCGGTGGAAAATCTGGCAGCCCCACCTTTTCACAGGCTTGCAGACCAGAAAAGGTGCTCAGGAGAGGGAACAGCCCGGGCCCCAGGCATAGTGAGTAAAGAATTACAATTGCGAAGGGTAAGAGAGCTACTGCTGTTGCTACATCTGAACATGACTTCACTCATAGCCACTTGATTTTTCTCATGTCTGAATCAGTTATCTTTACCTCCATGTGGAGCTATAAAGTGATTTGCATCAATCAGCAATGCCATGCCTCTCCTGTCCTTCATTTTGCTTTGGAGTTGCTGTGCACCCAGAACAGCAGCAGAAGGATGCTTTTGTGACTTGTGCTGAGAACTGTAGCCTGGTTAATATTCATTTAAACCTGATCTCTAGCACTCAGTCTGTGGGGAAAGCCTCAAAATTATACTCTGGGCCTCTAAGGTCTAGCTGACTTTGGGTTAACATTAGTTTAACCTACAGGATTTTAATTATCCCTAATTTGTTCATTCATTTGTTTAACTATTTAGCAAATGCCCAAAATATGTAAGACACTATGCTAGGCACTGGATATGAAATGGTGAACAAAACAGACACAGTCCCTACCTATAAAGCTTAACTTAGATAGGGGCTAATGGAATAGACTAGAGTCAAAAACAAAAACAAAGGCTCGGCCCCTGTGGCTCAAGTGGCTAAGGCGCCAGCCACATACACCCAAGGTGGCGGGTTTGAATCCAGCCCGGGCCCGACAAACAACAATGACGGCTGCAACCAAAAAATAGCCAGGCGTTGTGGCCGGTGCCTGTGGTCCCAGCTACTTGGGAGGCAGAGGCAGGAGACTTGCTTGAGCCCAGGAGTTGGAGGTTGCTGTGAGCTGAGATGTCACGGCACTCTACCCAGGGGGACAGCTTGAGGCTCCTGTCTCAAAAAAAAAACAAACAAAAAAACAAAAACAAAATGAAAAACCAAAAATAAAAACCCAAAGAGACCAGGTGCAGTGACTCAGGCCTGTAATCCCAGAACTTCAGGAGACCAAGGCAGGAGGACCTCTTGAGGCCAGGAGTTTAAGACTAGCTTGGGCAACATAGCAAGACCTCCCACCTCTACAAAAAAAGTTTAATAAAATTAGCCAAGAATGTGTGGTAGCAATTCCAATAAATGGTAAGAGCTATGATAAAGAAATCACAATTATAGCTCGGTACCCATAGCAGTAGTTATGGCACTGGCCACATGCACAGAGGCTGGTTGTTCAAAACTGGCCCAGGGCCAGCTGCACGACGACAATGACAACTGCAACGAAAAATAGCTGTGTGTTGTGGCAGGTGCCTATAGTCCCAGCTACTTGGGCTGAGGCAAGAGAATCACTTAAGCCCAGGAGTTTGAAGTTGCTGTGAACTGTGACACCATGACACTCTACCAAGGGCATATTCACCAAGGGCACACAGATGTTGAAGGTGTGGGGAGGATGTGCCCTAGGGGAAGTGATGGCCCAGTTTAGGCCTTATATTGGTTTTCTAGGGTTGCCATAACAAAGGATCACAGACTAAGTAGCTTAAACAACAGAAATTTATTTTCTCACAATTCTGGAGGCCAGAAGTCTGAGATGAAGGAGTTACAGTATTGATTTCTGCTGAGGCCTCTCTCCTTGGCTTCTTTTCCACTTTCTGACTTCACATGGTCTTTCCTCTATGCTTTTGAGCCCTAATTTCCTCTTCTTGTGAGGACACTAGTCATATTGGTTTATAGTCTGCCCTAATAACCTCATTTTAACTTAATTACCTCTTTAATGACCCTATATCCAAATATAGCCACATTCTGATGTACTGAGGCTTAGAACTTCAGCATATGAATTGGGGAGGAGGGACACAATTCAGCCCATAACAAACCTGAAGGATCAAGAGGAATCAGCCAAGTAAATGGGTGACCAGGGAAGGGTTTCCAATATAAGCAAAGAAGCAAGAGAAAAAGGCACCCTAGAACTCCACAGACGCCAACTCAGAGAAGGCTGTGAGAACCATATTCTAATGATAATGAAAAGCTACTGAAGGGTTCTAATTAAAGCAACAATATGCTAGTAACTGGTTTTGCTTTCTAGAAGAGATATGGAGCTACGTGTGACTGATGGAGCATGGTTGAAGGAGGAGGGCAGGAAAAGCTATTGCTATTGTTCAGGGGAGACATAATCATGGCCCCAGCCAGAGTAGTGAAAGCTAGATGGAAAGAGATGGATGGAGTCAGAGTAACTGACCAGAGCTGGTGCACAATGGGGCTAAGAGTGAGGGAGTCTTTCTGATTTAGGAAATGAGAAGACCAAGGCATGGAACATGGAACGAGGACAATCAGATGTGCAGGAGAAGATGAAGGCATCAGTCAGAAATAGACCCTGCCACTGAGACCAGCCAGCATTACCCAGCATCTCCACTAAGGACCATGGTGTATATTATGAGGAAAGAAAGGGGGGGAAAGTACTTACATACTCAGCCTAGCTTGGTTAAGATAATGCGACTTTTCATCTCATCTATTTCAAATATTAAAAGTAATCCCCAAATCCAAATATATCCCTCTATCCTATTTTACTTTCTTCATCTCTCTTTGCATTTCTAGGTCCCTCACAATGCAGCTAAGGACACAAAATGTAAGGGTGGCTGCAATAGTTTCTAAGATACCTGGAAGTGAAAATATGACCAGTTTCCCTTTATGGAGCACTAACTATACATGCACCAGGGACTGAGTTTAATACTTTTTTTTTTTTTTTTTTGCAGTTTTGTTTTTGGCCAGGGCTGGGTTTGAACCCACCACCTCCAGCATATGGGGCTGGCACCCTACTCCTTTGAGCCACAGGCACCACCTGAATTTAATACATTTTCCACTTAATTCACACAAGCCTGGGAAATAATTATTATCTCCATTGTACAGGCAAAGAAATTGATGCTCAGAAAGGTGGATTAACTTGCACAGGGTCACACAGCTGTGCAGATTCTGGAATGCAGCTGCCTCTCACGCCAGAGCCCATACTATTAATATGAACCACTGTGCCTCTATTACCTACAGCAAGTCCTCCATTGAGAACCAGGATGAATTTAAACTCGTTCCACAAAAGCCTTATTGTCCTTTTCATACATTTTTACTAAAAATAGTAAAGTATTCTTAGTGAAATCATCCCAAAAATTTGAACTCCATTTTACAATACACTGAATAATGATCAGAAAAAGTGCAACTTAGCAGATTTGTAACAGCGCTGGCCTGTATCAAACTATCAGGCCTTAGGTGTAGGTTCAGGCTAGGTATACAGACTGCCAAGCAACTCATTTAAAAGGGCAGATTAGTTAAGTGACTGCTGAAACTGTCAAAACATATGGACCATCTTCTGTCCAGCAGTGCAAAGAAGTGGGAGCAAAGAGAATGTAACCTCAAACTCCTGGATGCCCCACTGTTTTCTGTATTTTGGATTCCTAAGAGAAGACCATTTGAACTGGTAGCCAAGTCTAGTGTCAGTCCTCTGATTCATAAGCACTGTGAACTCAGACTGACCCTGTTTCCTCAACTGCAAAATGGAAAATTTTGAATGAGATATGTTTACCCAATGACCTGCAAGGACTCCAGAAGTCTATGTTGGCTAGATGTCCCCTTCTCACACAAATAAAGTGGTAAGATCTATGAATTTGCTCACATATTTGCTGGGCAGTTACTGTGTTTGATGATTTAGGAGATGTGATGGGTAGTGGCTAAGACAACAGTCTCTGCTACAGAAGAGATTCAATCAGATCATAGATAAGATAAACAGAGAACATATATGTAATATAACGAAAGTAACGGAATATGTAGTCCAAACCAAGAGCTAAGAGGAATCACAGAAGACTGTGGGCGGTGTGATTTTTGAAAGCAGTACTAGATGTAGAGTGATAGAAAAGAGAAGGGATGACATTTCTTTCAAGGGGCATTGTATAAGCTCTAAAGTGATGAGGCTGAGAATAAGAATGAAGAAGAGACGCGGGGGACTAAAGGGACACTAAAAGACCCAGCTAGAGAGGAACTCAGAAGCTGATTCCAGAAGATACGTGAGCATTTGAATGTCTTAAAAGTTTAGAATGGATTTGGTAGATGAAAGGAAGTACCCAAATTATAAAGCAATATTTTTTTTAAGCATATGAGACAGAGTTTGGATTTCAGGAGAAACTATTAATAGAAGGAAGTGCCAGCAATAAGCCAATAAGGGGGTGATGAAATTTTTTGGTGGAGTGGTGCCTGTGAAAACAGCAAAGAAGGGCAAATTTGAAAGAACTTATGAAATCATAATTGCCAGAATATTTGAGTAATTCCTGGCAATCTTGCCCCTGGGTTTCTGTGCAATGAGCTTTTAAGTTGAAGGTTTCTTTCATCTCGGAAGTAATATGCCAAGACCACATTTATTGAGTCTAGTGTAAAGTTTAAGTTGCTAATACTCTATTTCAGTCTTTAGAAGCCCCACTGCAAGAATGCAGGGCTTCTAAATATCCATAGATATAACATCAGAGAAGTTGTAAATTTTAATGCTGCTTTCTCTTCTCCCCCAGGGATTGTGTCTGTGCAGGGCATAAGGAACACTAAAAGAGTCCAGATGGGAATGACACAGAAGGTGACAACACTCTATAGTTTGGGGGGAAATCTTGATCAGCCTGGCTTTGGACTGGCACTGTGATGGTGCTATGACCACCACCTACCCCCTCTTTATTAGGGAGCTCCCAGAGACAAGGCCCAGAACCCTCCCGTAGGGCTGTGGTCAGGGCACTAGGACAAACACTTTTAAGGATTTGCATCCCAGTTCCCATGTAGTATATACCAGATGTACTGCAACATAAACTCAATCCACATGCGTTTACCCTAATGTAAATGGCACACGTTGCCAACATGTGCTTTAGCTCTTTCCTTGGGCTGTTCTTATGTGTTTTCTCTTTGTAAAAATGGCATTCACCCAGCAATGGACTACTTTGCCAGATTTCCACCTCTTTTACCTCCCTATTGCCTCTATAAAGTTAGGACAAAAACATTGTAAGTTACTGGGCTTCTAAATTTAATGCACATAAGAATCACTTAGGGAACTTTATTTCTTTTCTTTTTTTTTAATTTAATTTAATTAATTTATTTTATTTTATTTTTTTTTTTTTGCAGTCTTTGGCCGGGGCTGGATTTGAACCCACCACCTCCAGTAGATGGGGCCAGCATATTGAGCCACAGGCACCACCCCAGGGAGCTTTTTTTGAAATGCATATTCTAGGGCCTGCTCCCAAGAGATAGTAATTTAATAATCTGGGATGAGGCTAAGGAATCTGCACTGAGCAAGGATCCCATGTGATTCTGGTGTAGGTAGTCCACAGTCCACCTTACCACAGCACAGCTAAGTTGAACATAATAGCAACATAATTAATCCATGCCAAAGCCAAACTGATAAATTAACATTTCTCAAGAAACCTTTGAGAGTATGGCCCTATATTTATGTCTGAGCCTTTGGGCCCATTTTTCCCAGGGCATAAGCCAATGCAATGTCATTCTAGGAAAGCCTTTGACTTAGTGCATGTTTTTAGCAGGAACAGACAGGTATAGCAACATTGATTACATAATATTTCTCCAACCTGGCTTTATTATTAATCACAAAAGTTGAGTCAGGTCCTTTGATGAGTACCCAGGGTGAATATACCCCTGTAACTCCTTCCTTCTTCCGTGAAAAGGAAAAAAAAGCAAGTCAACTTATACAGCAGGCTGCTGAACAAAGATTTCAATGACCCCAAACCCATACGAGAGTATCCCGAAGCTTTGGGGTTGTAGAGACCACTTGTTCCTTTGTCCTGTAGAGAAAGGGGAAAGAGGTAATAGCTGCTACCCTCACTCTGAAGTGAGAAAGCTATGGTTGCTGAAAATTTTACTCTGGAAAGATGTTTGACACCTTGTTATTTGTACAATCCTGCAAACTATGTTCTTGCCCCTCACCCTCACTGTCCTGGCACCCAGAGGGGTTCCCTGGGAGCCTGGGAGGTATAGTTCAGAGATTTGTTGGCTATAGCTACTTTAATCCCACCTTCAGTTTCATCCGCATAAGCCTCACTGAAGTCAGACAAATCCAGGGTGTGGGTTAAATAGCCTTTTTTTTTTTCTTGCAGTTTTTGGCCAGGGCTGGGTTTGAACCCACCACTTCCGGCATATGGGGCTGGCGCCCTACTCCTTTGAGCCACAGGCACTGCCCTAAACAGCCTCTTTAAAAATTTTTTTTATTAAATCATAACTGTGTACATTGATGCATTTATGGGGTACTGATTTGATATACAATGTGAAATGCTTACATCAAAATGATTAACACATCCATCACCTCACTTACATATTTGTTGTGGTAAGACAATTATACTCTTTTCTTAATAGTTTTGAAATATACTATTGCATTATGCACATTAGGTGAAGCCCCCCCAAATACTCCCCTTCTCCCATCTCCCCCCAAACAGCTTTTTATGTACCAATCTCAGCCTTCCTTTCCCAATGCATCTCCAACCCTAACTCATCCCAGGACACTAACCTCTAATTCATGGAAGCTTGGAATTCACATTTTTCAGTTGTCCTTGGAGCCTCACTCTCTGCCCATGACTGGCAACCACTCTCAATGAAAAGCCAGAGCCCTTGGTGGTCAGAATTTTTATTTGTCTTTTCCTTGTCTTGACTAGAATTTTTGTTACTTTTTTCTATAGAAAAGGTTTTCCTGCCACTTTAGAATTTGTCTATGGCCAGAAAAGTCAGGGATTTCCAGAAAACTCCAAGTGTCTATAATGCCATGAGCCCAATAATTAGGATGTGGTTGGTTAAGGAATATAAATTCATAAGAACATTGTACTTTTAAAAAATAACTATCAGCTCAATTAAGGATACTCATTGGAGATGATTTAATGCAAATATGTACCCATCTCTAAATTGTATATTCAAATAGTTTGTAATATAGGAGAAACTTAAGTAAATATAAATACCTAAGGAAATTTAGATACATTTTTTGTTAAGTTTTCAACCCTTCTCTAGAATTATTTAGTCCAAGATTGTATTTCCCATATTATAAAACTACCTTGTGCAGCAACTTCTGAGCTATCATCTTTGCCATCTTTTGCCTGTTGAAATGGAGAGAGGTAGGTGCTGTTATGGGTGAGAAAGGACTACCCGGCCAATTTAAAAGTGTCCAAATTGAGTCTTTTCTTAGCTGGCCAGCAGCTATCTCACAGTCTCAGGAAAACTGAGACAGCAGCACTGACTAGCTCAGATTCGGGGTTTTTATGCAAGCAAGCAAGCAAACAAGCAGTTGGTTATCATAACCAACCTTCACAAAAGTAGACTTTGCATTTGCAGTTAGCAGATAAGCAAACAGCTTTTCATATTACAAGCTCAATAAGTTCTTATTCCATCTCCCCATTCCTCCCTCTGTCTCCTGCCCCTGGTCTAAGGGGTGCTGCAGGGCCACAGCCGCCATCTCATTCCCCACTTCTCATTTTGGGGAATCGAATCATTGTTTCATCTTCATCTTGACAGATATGTTGGTAATGTGTTCTCAGGACCATGAGTTTTACTGCCTGTACCCCTTTGGGGGGGGGGGATGTAAGAAGTGAGAGTATTAATAATCCATGATCCTACCAACAGTCCTAAAAGGAGCAGAAGGAGGGGCCCCGCAAGGGCTGATAGGAGAGTGGTCAGCTAAAGGGATCAATTGAACCAGTATTTAAACTAAGTTTCTGACTGGTTCCTAGCCTCTTTGCAATCTCTGAGTCTCTTTCTTAGCATAGGTAGGCTGTTTTTAATAACTCCAGAATTGTTAGTATAGAAGTAGCACATTTCTCTTAGAGCCACACATAATCCTTCTTGCTTTAAGAATAGTAGATCAAGCCCTCTACAGTTCTGAAGGACTGCCTCCACTAAAGAGTCTAGAGAGGTCTCTAATCAGGAAACTGAGTTTTCTAGGTCCTTAAGATCCCGGTCAATTTATTTGCTTAGCAGTTTGAAATTTTCTCCCCTACTTCAAGGGCAGAAATTTCAACTGCTGCTGGCCTTGCTGTATCTATATAGTACCAGGGAGCTGTATTTAGGCACAGTCAACAATATCTGGTGGTGTTCAGGTTAGTGTTATTCATATACTGGAATACTACATCCAGCATATCTAACAATGGCCTTTGGGGGGCTCTTAGGGATCTCTTTTGGGGGGCTGTGGCATCTAGATCAGGGGAGGGTTATGAGTGGGAGAAGGCATTGCCAGGGGCTGGACTGGTGGAAGTCCAGAAAACAGGACTTGATTGGGTCCAATGGGGTTTAGTTCCCTTCTTGGCACAGACCGCTGAATGGTAAATGTTACTCCAGGGTCCTGACCTGTAACCTGTAATCTAAATTCCCATGTATGTCTGACAGTCCACCCCTGTTTTTTCTTATGCCATTGGTAGACTTTTATAACAATGAGATTAGAAGTCCTTGGCTGACTACAAGTTGCTGATCTTTCCCTGGATAGGCTGAGGTGGGGATTACTGTTGCTCCAAGTAGCTATGGTTTCACAGCCCCATTCTGCATTGTGATATTTGGCTCCCCTGTCACAGTTGTCATTTCCTATACTGGGACAAGCATAATATTGCTGGTCCTGCAGTCTTTTCTCACATCTGAGGGAGCCTCACCCTTACTAAAAGTCCCCTAGGTGTTACAGGTGTCTGCTGGGAAGTGGTTCCAGTTGGATGGGAACAGGTCACATAGATCAAAGGTAAAGGTGGGCTGTTTGTCTAACTGAACTCTGCTCACTTATTCTCCATTTATGGTCCTTGTCAACTCCCATGTATAGTTTACAGAGATGTGGGGATCTACCATACAATGTCCTCCCCATCTCATGAGAAATGTCAAAATTAGTCCCAAGTTAATTTTAGCTTTAGTGGATTCTTGGTTGGAGGGGCTTGCCATTTCTCTCCTGGGTCCAGGTGTGTTTTTTTTTTTTTTTTTTTTTTTTTTTTTTTTTTTTTTTTTTTTTTTTTTTGCGGATTTTGGCCAGGGCTGGATTTGAACCCTCCACCTCCAGTATATGGGGCCGACGCCCTACTCCTTGAGCCACAGGTGCTGCCCCAGGTGTGTTTTCTTGACCTGGGACAGGTGGATTCAGCAGCGTTTTCTGGTGACCTTGACAGCAGTGGGGGAGATGAGGATTACCAGCAGTGGTCCATCCCACCGGGCATCCAGAGAGCCAGGTTGGTACTTCCAGACCAGGTCTTCAGGCTGTATGTGGCTTTGCTCCTCCAATGAGGGAGTTCCCCTTTTGTCTTGATGCACCATCTTTACTGTCTCAGATACTCATTGGAAGGAGATCTGTAATGCCCGTAATGACCTGAGGAGAGAATGTGTGTTAAGTTCCACTAGTCTCACATTTTCCAGGCTAGGGATCAGCAGCGGGGATCTTCTAAACATTATTTTCTATGGGGTGAGTCCCTTCACATAGGAGGTGCACTGGACATGGAGGAGGGCAAAGGGAAGGAGGTTCACTCAGTTTTTGATTATGGGAATCGGGAGTAAACCAATGGCAACAATTTCTTATGGTGGCAAACAAATGGCGAAAAGAGTTGGTCTTAACAGAAATTCCCATAGTATCTAAAAGATTTCTAAGCAACTAAATGTATTCATCCTCAACTACCAAGAAGGAGTTACCCATGATGAATGATCCCTTTTTCTAACTACTGTCCAAAGTCTGAGTATTTCCGAAGCTCAGCAACCCTTTGGATCCTGAAAGTACCAGTTCACTAACCTCAAGGTCTGTGAGCAGAAGCTCGGCCAACAACTTGAACAGGTCCTTGGTCCAGCCGTGTAACCCTGGTCACTGCGCCAGATGTAAATGTTCCCAGTGCTCTCTGATTGGTGATGCAGGGAAAAGAAACTGCAGATGGAATGATTGATTTGAAGGGGGTTGAGACTCACTCAGGTCAGTGACCAGGCCCAACTTTACTGATTATCTTATATACTTTCAAACATTCAGCAAGAATTTAATACAGATAAAAAGAAGTGAAGTAAGATTAGGAAACTACCACTAAGATTACAATTCAGTGTGAAGGCTAAGGAACACATATACAATTGACTTTGTTTGGGGTATAAACATAAAAGAGACTGGCTGTCTACTCTTGCTTAGCCTAAGGTGTTTTGGAACCAAAACCAGAGATTATAATGTTAATGAGGGGAAGGGCAGAGAACAGCAACGGAATGCTACAGACAGGCGTTCAAGCTTCCAGCTGTGACCCTGGTCTAGCTCTCCAGTATTCCTTTGTGAGAGTGTCTCTGCATTTCTGCAGGCTGCAGGCAGGAACTCAATCACGAGAGAAATCCGTCTCAAAGCCATTTTCCTAGGAGAGCACTTGAAGCAAACTGCCATGTCTGAGCTTGGGGTGCTGATCTCTTCACTTTACAATGGATTTATTGGGGTATTAAGTTCATATTCAATCTATGGTATTTTTTACTTATGATGGTTTTATCTGGACATAAGCCCATCATAAGTGAACAGCATCTGCACACGTAGCAATATTATTCTTGGAGGCAAGGAAAAACAAATGTAACAACTACTTACCATTTCCTGACATATGCAAAGACTTTCTTGGCAGGATAGCTGAAATTTGCTGCCTATTTCCCTTTTCTCTTGTCTTATTGGGGCTTAGCAGGAGAAAAGGCACTTAATACTTAATACACAGACCCATGCCTATATAGTCAATTTATCTTCAAAAATCCATTTATAAAATTAAATATGAAATAAAAGTTTTATTTTTTTAAACTAATAGAAATCACTTTTTACTGGAAGCTTAAAGTATACTGAGTATGAGAGTGAGCATTTTGTATATCCTGTGGTGTTTTACCCTTATAAGAATTGTATGAGCTAGACATTACTATCCTCATTTTACAGATTCAGAAACAGAAGCTCAAACAGGTTAATTATCTCAGGAACACACATCCTGCTAGTGGGTCAGAGCTCTGGTGCAAACCCCGGCGAGTTTGACTTTTGTATTACTGTCTGTTCAATGAGCCATATATGTTGTATACACAGCTGGTCTTTCATCCCAGATTGTCTGAAAGGATTCCTGAGTGATAAACATTTGTTGAGAAACTGTCCCTGATTGCTCTGAAAAAGAAATCAGTCGCTCTTTCTGCTCTCAGTTGATATTCTTTCTACCAGTGTTGTAGGACCTCTCCCATCATGCTGTAAAAACACATTCATCTTTCTGGGTCCTTCTTAGTCCACTAGGTCCTCAAAGGCAGTGTAAAAGTCTTTTCCTACCAAGTATATTTGTTCTTTTCTAGCCTCAAAGACTAGACTATCACTTAGCACACAATAAATCCTCAATGAATATCTGCTCTTTGTTCCCATCATTTCCTGTTCTCTTTTCCTATTAGTTTAGAGAGGTCCAAGGCTGCTGTCATGTTAGTGTGTTTCATTGTGGTTGCTGGGCTTTTGCACTCTTTTTTGTTGTTGTTGTTGTTGTTGTTGTTGTTTTGCATTGAGTTTTATGTTTGCCTGTCCTTACTGAGGACCCATCTAACTGGTCAATACCATCATCAACAGAAAGCTCTTTGCTGGTTGGATGATTGAACAACTGTGGTTGCGATGATGATTTTATTTGTAGAAATGCAAGCTGGTCATCTGAGTTGTTTTTCCTGTGCTTTGGTGGAAGGGTCCTTGGGGGAAAATGAACCCAATGGGTAGCCTAACTATCTGCACCTAGGGTCTCAAGGTCAATGTTTTTTCAGTCATGGTGGTAGGCCGCTGATCATACCTTCTCACAAAAGCTCCTTAGAACAGTCGGCCTATTTTTGAGAAAAGCACATGTTCCCACAAAACTCCTTTCAGGAAGTAAACAGGCAAACCTTCCCAAGATCCTGCTCCCAGGTGGAAATATGTGATCCTGCGTGTTCCCTGGCACTTCAGAGATGAGCAGGGCCTGAAGCTGATGGCTGATGCTCTGGGACAGGCATTGGCTATGTGTACTGGACATTCCGTATTTTTATTTGCTAAACCTGGCAACCATCTACCCACCCAAAGCCCAGTGCTAAGGAAGTCTCTAAATGGAGATTATAGCACTGAATCTTTTTGATCTCTCTGCTCTTTTGTGGGTGGAGGCCCTTCAAGGGGTTTTATGACTAACAGTGATTGCCCTGTTACATTAATTCTTTTCACATAGACTGTTTTTCTTACAGGTCCAGTCTGGGGCAAAAATGACTGTGACAGCAATCTGGGCTTGTTCTTGCTGAGACAGTTAAATCTGGTCTGTGTTTCCTTTGCACAAGAAGAAAGCGTGAACTGACTGAACAACTGTCTTGAGGGCACATCCAGAGCTGAGTTTGCAGCTCTCACATTCATCCTTTTATTGTTTTTGTTACTATACATATTCCAGTGGTGTCAGGGATTTTTTTAAGTCAGAAATAAAAGTTTTAGTTGGATTTTTTTCCACAAGTAATATAGCAGCTAGCTATCTGTAAGGAAACATATGAGCAACTTAAATCTCCCAGCCCTCACATCATACATACCACACAGAAAAAAAATTTGAGATGTGTCATACATTTAAATGTAGAAGCTAAAACCATGAAGCATCCAAAAGAAAATATAGGAAAATATATTCCTGAAGCCTAGGGAAAATGTTTTCTTTTGGTTTTTTTGGCTTTTTTGAGATAGAACCTCAAGGTGTCACCCTGGGTGGAGTGCCGTGGCATCACAGCTCACAGCAACCTCCAACTCCTGGGTTTACGCGATTCTCTTGCCTCAGCCTCCCAAGTAGCTGGGACTACAGGTGCCTGCCACAAAGCCTGGCTATTTTTTGGTTGTAGTTGTCATTATTGTTTGGCAGGCCAAGGTGGGATTCAAACCTGCCAGCTCTCGTGTATGTGGCTGGCACCTTAGCTGCTTGAACTAAGCACCGAGCCAGGGAAAATGTTTTTAAAACATGTTATAAGCAATAAACATGAAAGAAAAAAAAAGGGAACTTCATCAAAATTAGAAACTTCCCCTCATCAGAAACACCCATTAGGAAAGTAAAAAAAAAAAAAAAGAAAGAACGAAAGAAAAAATGGGGCCTCTGAAAGTGGAACTATTTTAATGACAAACCCAGCAGAGAAGATCAGCAGATGAGGCAATAGATTGGGAAATCCTTAATAAGGAATTGTCCCTCTATCTCCATAGAGTCCCTCCCATTTCTCTGCCAGTCGTTCCAGTCCTTGTTGCTCTCAGGCTTTAAGCAACATGCAGTCTCCTGTTTAAATGGGTGGAGGGGCACTTCCTCCTGGGGTGGGGACCTGAAAGAATAAACTCATACGTAGTGGCTCATATTTTATTTATTTGCTTGACATATTGCTTTACTCTGCTTTCCTTACTCATGGTTAAACACATATTGTCATACTTACCTTGGGGCACTAGAAGGGTCTCACGTAAACTATCTCATAGGGGTTTAACTCAAGCCTGCTTCTGGGGACTACCATGCGGCTTGGCAGTGGTGGCATTCCTGTGAAAATTAAAAAGTCCACTAACCAAGTTTCTACTGTCAATCCTACCTGAGGCTCCGGTGGGGATATTTGGATTGAAGCTACTAGAAAGACATGGAGTCCCCAAGACCCCTCTGTATCACCCAGTTCCTGTACTCTCTGCTCTGCTCAAACATTATACACTTTAAAGGCAATGTCAACGAGCTGTGAGGGATTCATGCCAATTGCCCCTCCTCATGCTGGAGGTCAGCATTTGCTCTGTGAAAGTGATATTAACCATGTGCAAAGTTTCAGGGGCCTCTGGACACACATTTGTATATTTCCAATATGCCTGATATGCGTGTTCCAAAAAATTCAGAGGGCTCTTCCTCAGCTTTTTGTTGTAAGTCTCGGACCTTGTTTAAACTCCTCTGTCTAGGTACTCTCCATCCAGAGGCCTGCTCCAATACACTTTTGGTAATGATTTTTTCTCCCACTGAATCTGCTTGAGGATCCCAAGTTATGTAAGTCTAATAATACCCTGCTGTCTGTCCCTGTACATTCAAGTTCCCTAGCCGATGTTACCAAGATGAGAATTGCCCTGCCCCAGCTATAGGTACCCTCTCACTAAATTGAGTTTCCTGCCAAGTCTTGGAAGGAAAGATCATTCCTACTCCCAAGTCCTAACCCACTGGACACAGCACTAAAGAACTGGTACCAGTCATGCCCTCCCCAACCAGAGGCTCTTCTATCAGCTGTAGTGGGTGGGAGGGAGCAGGTTCTTCAAGATTTGGATTGAATGACATTTTGGTATCTTTCATCTGACCATCCATATCAAATGTTCTCATTCAAACATTACCCAGCATCATGATTTATGATTAGAAACTCTGGTCTTTATATCTGTTGGCACTTTGAGTCCTTTATACCATGATATTGCAGCACTGTTGAGAGTATGGGAAACTGGCATAGTCTCCATGACCACAACTAAATAAATAAAGGACAAATAACCTGCCTTGTGAGTTTTGAAAAGGTTATAATACTTTGTAACAATCTTTTTCCCCTTCCAGGGACTTTCTAACAGCATGAAAAGTAGTGCCCAAAAGCTTTATTCTAAATGACATTAACCAACATAATATTTTATATTCTTTAAAGCAGTGGTTCTCAACTTTTCCTAATGCCACGATTTTTTTTTTTTTTAAGAGTCTCAACTTTATCTCCCTCAGTAAAGTACTGTGGCATCACAGCTCACAGCAACCTCCACCTCCTGGGCTTAGGTGATTCTCTTGCCTTAGCCTCCCGAGTAACTGGGATTACAGGCGCCTACCACAACACCCGGCTATTTTTTTGTTGTGATTTAGCCGGGGCCAGGTTCAAACCCGCCACCCTTGGTACATGGGGCTGGCACCCTACCCACTGAGCCATAGGCACCCCCCAACCACCATGTATTTTCATTGTTACAAAGGGGTGGTGACCCACAGGTTGAGAACCGTTAAGAGTTAGTCTGAGTTCTTAAGTTGGCCTCTGGTTGTGTTTCATTTCCTTCATCTGCATTTTATTTGGTGTTTGTCTAAAGAAAGGAAAGAGGAGAGCAAATATAAATTGCTGTATTGTACTAAATCTTTGGGATTTGTTGATAAATTTATTTCAGGGCAGTTTATTAGAAAAAGCAAATCTTTGTTTTTTTTTCTAGGCTGAAGGTCTAATTTATTAAAGTATATTTGACTCACTGCTGACCATTTATTCACCATCTTTCAGACGAATTTGCTTCGAAAACAAATGAAGAGCAGCTCTCCTTCTTTCCTCCTTTAAGTGTTCAGGGGTGGCATGTTCAGGGGCTCCTGCTGGATTCCAGCTGCAGCACTGTGATTCCTACTGTGCCAGTGGTTTGTCTGCTCCTTGTATCCACCAAAGTAGACACAGCTACATGATCCCAAAGATAACTCAGTGCCTAGTTAATTCCAGCTGATACAGACCAGAAAAAAATGCAAGTAGATGGTTTGATATTACTATAAATAAAAAGAGGGCCTGGGAATCGAAAAAAAAAAAAGATTTGGATTGAAAGGGTTCATGAGATCCAACCTGGCTAATTCCTCCTCAAACACCAGTACATACCCTGACCAAACAGTATTACAATAAAATACCCTCTTTTGTTCCTTCACATTAATCCACATAATACTTGGTGTGACCTGCCCTGCTACCTGCACACAAAAAAAAATCCACTAACGCCAAGTGTTGAGCAAATTCAGTCAATTTTCTGCAGATTAGGAGTCACAGGAAGGATCTCAGCACCAGAGTACGAGCTGGCCCTCCTGCCATCCTGCTGGCTACACTGTTTCTTCCTACTCCATAAACAAAACAGAAACTCTCCTTTTCTGAAGCCAAGACTACAGCCAACACCTGGGTTACAAATTATCAGCTCCACACATTTTTGGTGGCCAAAAGAGTGTTGAGTGTTGAGAATATAGGAGGAAAAAACAGATAGTTATTTGGTGCTTTCCTGATACACTAGCCTTCACATTGCTTCCAGTTTTATCCTCCTACAACACAAATGGATTCTGTACAGCACAAAATGTCCAGTGACCTCTATTACCTAACAACAAAAGTGTAAAAAACTTTTTTCTTTCTTTCTTTTTTTTTTTTTTTTTTTTTTGACAGGCTCACTTTGTCACCCTGGGTAGAGTGCCATGGCATCATCATAACTAACCTCATAATTCCTGGGCTCAAGTGATTCTCTTGCCTCAGCCTGTCCAGTAGCTGGCGCTATAGGTCCCCACCACAATGTGTAGCTAGTTTTTCTATTTTTAGTAGAGACAGGGTCTTGCTCTTGCTCAGGCTGGTCTCCAACTCTTTTTTTTTTTGTAGAGACAAAGTCTCACTTTTTCACCCTCGGTAGAGTGCAGTGGAGTCACAGCTCACAGCAACCTCCTACTCCTGGGCTTAGACGATTCTTCTGCCTCAACCTCCCAAGTAGCTGGGACTACAGGCGCCTGCCACAACACCCGGCTATTTTTTGTTGCAGTTTGGCCGGGGCTGGGTTTGAACCCGCCACGCTTGGTATATGGGGCCGGCGCCCTACTCACTGAGCCACAGGCAGCTCCCTGGTCTCCAACTCTTGAGCTCAAGCAATCCACCCAACTCAGCCTCCCAGAGTGCTAGGATTACAGGCATGAGCCACCACAGCTGGCTGACTTGTAGCCTCTCGAGTGAGCGCCTTGTTATCCACATTTGCCGATTTTCTCAATTGCCAGGTGAAGGCATTTAGTAAGACATAGCTTCACAGTGGCCCTAGAGTAGTCAGTAGTGCACTCGCCCATCACCAAGAACTTGCCAAGCACCTGTCAAGCACCAGAGAGGAAAGAAGCACCTCTCTGTATAACATGTAGCAATATAAAACAATCTCCAAAATATATTAGGGGTAAAGCAAAGAGTAGGATAATTGAAGTAGTAGAGTTACAGATATATAAAAAGAAAACACATCCGCATGTATAAGTATGTGTGTGTTCAGCTAATTATTCATTTGTATGTGTAAAGAATGTCTCTAAAAAGTACACAAGAAGCTGGTGCCAGTAATTGTCTCTGGACAGTAGAAGGGTGGCCGAGGAATTGGACAGGTGAAGAAGTCCTTACATTGCAAGTTCTTTGGTTTTGCTGAACATTTTTATTATGTATATGGATTATTCCTTCCCAAAATTTAAAGAATATCAATAAAGAGCCACACAACATGGCAATTTTGTTTGTAGATAAGTTGCCTGCCGAAGCCCTGACTCATGGTGCAAAAAATATACCATTGTTTATAAGGAGGAAGCAATAGAAACAACCAAAATCTTCATAAGTTGGGGAATGAGTGTGTAAAGTACGGAGTAGCACAAACCATGTGGCAGTTAGCTAGAGTAACACAGAGATGGATCTAGCACAGAACGGCTCAGAGCAGTTAAAGGAAATGAACTGGATTAAGTTCCCATCTGTGTATCAGGACTCAAAAGCACATGGAGCAGAAAAAGAACATAACATAAAATGTATGCTTAACATACAATTTGAGGAAAAATGTTAAGAACACACTAAGTAGGCTCGGCGCCTGTGGCTCAAGTGGCTAAGGCACCAGCCACATACACCTAAGGTCGTGGGTTCGAATCCAGCCCAGGCCTGCCAAACAACAATGATGGCTGCAACCAAAAAATAGCCGGGCGTTGTAGCGGGCACCTGTGGTCCCAGCTATTTGGGAGGCTGAGGCAGGAGACTCGCTTGAGCCCAGGAGTTGGACGTTGTTGTGAGCTGTGATGCCATGGCACTCTACCCAGGGTGACAGCTTGAGTCTCTGTCTCAAAAAAAAAAAAAAAAACACACTAAGTAAAAGTATAAAAGTGGGCTAGAAGGATACCAAACTCACAATGTAATTTACTTCTGTGAGAGCAAGGTTGGGGTGGGATGGGGAGTTTCCTCCATACCTGTAATACATATTTTATTTCTTAAAACCAACTACAAAAAAATAAAAAGGCCAGACACAGCGGCTCACACCTGTAATTCCAGCATTTGGGGAGGGTAAAACAGGAAGCTGGCTTGAAGCCAGGAATTAGAGACCAGCCTGGACAACATAGGGAGACCTCTCTCTACAAAAAAAATAAATAAGAAGGCCTCTTTGCCTTTTCTTTGTTGCCACAATGGGGCCCAGTTTGCTGTCTACGGTGAACGTATCTTGCTCTCACTCTATAAACCTTTCTCTTTCTCAATAAAATGTGTTTATCTCTTGCCTTAAAAAAAGAGAAGAAGAAAAATTATCTGGGCTCAGTGGGCATGCCTGTAGTCCCAGGCTAAGGTGGGAAGGTCCCTTGAACCCAAAAGTTTGAAGCTGCAGTGAGCTGTAACCCTGCCACTGCACTCCAGCCTAGGTGGTGACAGAGTGAGATCCCCTCTCAAAAAACAAACAAAAAAAGGGGGGCGGCGCCTGTGGCTCAAAGGAGTAGGGCGCTGCCACTATATGTCAGAGGTGGAGGATTCAAACCTAGCCCTTGCAAAAAAAAAAAAAAAAAAAGAAAGAAAGAAAGAAAACAAATGTGACAAAATGTTAAATGTTTTAATTCTGACCAATAGAAATATAGATGTTTGTTATTTTATTCTTTGTGTTTTTCTTAATTTTAAACATTTCTAGAAATATAAATAAAAGTACACATATATAGCCAATGTCCTCCAGATAGATCCTTTTACTTTCTTTTTAAGATCAAATAAATTCTAAATGATCAGCCTTGACATTATTTATAGGTATTCCTTTGAAAATAAAATTTTGTGTTAGAAGTTTTAAAACATTTAGCAATTCTGGTTGTGGCTTCAGATTTCATACTTCAGATGATGTAAGAGGAGGGAACCATTGTCAAAGAGCAGGCAGGGATGTCGGATGCTTGTTACAGCATGACTCCCGTACACACCTATTTTACCTTCCCCAACTCCTCTTTCTTCCAGATTCCACTTAGCATATTCTGTTGAGGAAGCAAGGCTTGCCTTGAGGCATATTCATTCTCCTCCTGCCTCTTTGCTCTTTGTAGAAAATAAAACATTCTATAGGCGGAGCTCTTTAAAAACTCGACTCCACACGTACCTAACCTTCTGTAGGCGGAGCTCTTCAAAAACTTGACTCCACACGTACTTGATCACTTCTCTTCCAGCATCCCGCCCAGCAAAGAAATAACCAGCCAAAATGATGCCTGGAGGTTTAACTGAAGCTAAACCTGCCACTGCAGAAATCCAGGAGATTGCTAACAAGGTGGGTTGATTCAGGGAAGAGTTTGATCCAAAAATCTTAGTTCATAGGCTGAACTCTGTGGGGGGGCGAACATGAAAGCCAAAACATTGGTGAGTGGCTGGTTTTGTTCAGACTTCTTTACAACTAAAATGGAACACTGAGCTTTTCAGATAAAACCTCGAATAGCCCCAACACTGTAAGGGTGACCTTGAGCCAATCACATCCCTTCTCTGAGCTTCATTTTCTCCATTTGCATAAACAAAGTTTATATTGGATCATTTCTAAAGCTCTTACAAAGTATGATTCTAGGACTACTAATTTAGTCTATAATGAAACTTTCCTAAGTGAAGCCAACATGTAATTAAAGCCTAAGGTTGTTAACAACCTGATGAAGTAGACTTGGAATGCATTTGCAGAGAGTTTTAACAAATAAATTGAGTGAAGAACAGCATAGTAAAGGCACTTAACAAACTTTCTATACATTTGTCTAAATAGACTGTGATTTAGTCTTAGTAGTTAGAGAGTGATTAAACTACTAGGAAAGAGAAGTGGATAGTTTATGATTCTAAGATGTTATCGGGAGCCAAATTATTTAACCCAGGGAAAACTAGAAGTCAATGTTTTCAGCAAGTTGATGCATTTCTAAGTACTGTTCGATTAGCTATCACCTATATAATAAAAATTTATTTGCATATTTTATGAAAAGGCAAAACATATTACTATTTTAGGTTTGTAATTTGTTGCTTTATTGTGTCATTCCTTCTTTTTTATCGCTGAAATGTCATTCTGTGACACTATTTGCCAAGCAATATCAGCCATTTAAGTGATTTAAGAGATAGGATCTTCTGGCTCAGCGCCTATAGCTCAAGGGGCTAAGGCGCCATCCACGTACACCTAAGGTGGCGGGTTCAAATCCCCAGCCCTGACCCGCCAAACAACAATGACGGCTGCAACCAAAAAAAAATAGCCGGGCGTTGTGGCGGGCGCCTGTGGTCCCAGCTACTTGGGAGGCAGAGGCAGGAGACTCGCTTGAGCCCAGGAGTTGGAGGTTGCTGTGAGCGTGATGCCATCGCACTCTACCCAGGGGGATAGCTTGAGGCTCTGTCTCAAAAAGAAAAAAAAAAAAAAAAAAGAGATAGGATCCTCTATATTCATTCAGGAAACTCTCTAAGAAGCCAGGTCTCGAATTCTACTACTCACCCTTTGGGACTAAATATTTCTAATTCAAGAGATATTTACAAATAAACATCTTAGCCAGGCGCAGCGGCTCACACCTACAATCCTAGCACTCTGGGAGGCCTAGGCGGGTAGATTGCCTGAGCTCAGGAGTTTGAGTGAAGTGAGAATCCATCTCTACAAATAGAAAACTAGCCAGGCATGTTGGTAGGTGCTTATACTTCCAGCTACTGGGGAGGCTGAAGCAACAGGATCACTTGAGCCCGAGAATTTGAGGTTGCTGTGAGCTGTGGAGTCATTGCACTTTACTTAGAAAAACAAAACATACCTTACTTTTTTTTCTTAGAGAAGATAATGTTAAGTCATTAATACCTTTATTTGAAACCCCTAATCAAATCGGTGTTCTCAAACTTGAATGTGCACATGAATCACCTACGGGTCTTGATAAACTGCAGATTCTGATCCAGGAGGTCTAGGGTGTGCCTGAGATTCTGCATTTTGTCAGTGGAAAAGAACCCACACTCTGTAACATAAAGAGATTTATTCTGAACTGAATATGTGTAGCCATGCCCAGGAAGCCTTGAGCAAGTGGTCTCACCATGGTTGTGTTATAGTTTGGCCATATACATTTCAGGGAGACAGGAATTACAATCATAAATCAATACGTGGAAGTCATATTGGTCTGGCCCAGAAAGCCAAAACATCATGAAGCAGATTACAGGATAGAAGTGGTTTTTAAGATTGTTTGATTTATGATTGTAAATGAAGTCTAATGTCTTGGAAAGTTTTAAATTAAAATAAGGAAGTTAGTTAATCAGAGACAAGCCACCAGACATATAACCAAACTCAAGTGATCTGGTAAGTAAATTCATGACCGATAGGTGTGATTTAAACTTTGTTTTACTTAGGTTTAGGGGTTAATAGGTTACAAAGGACATCTCCAAGAAGGGAGGGGACATGATAAGGCATGTCTGACCTCCCTTCTCATAGCCAGCAACTCAGCTTTTGGATATTTCTGGGGTCCTCTTGCCCAAGAGGGGGGCCATTCACTCTTAGGGGGGACTAAGATTTTTAGTTCACAGTTTCTAGCCAGCTCACAGGAATGCCACTGTTGTGTAAGGCCTCACTTGTTTACACAACCAGGGATATATGGCATCCTACAAAGCCTATGGAGGTAGGGCTCTAAAAATCAGGGTCCCAAAATAGAACTTCTTGATTTCATTTGTAAAACACCTCTTGCCCTGCCAGTCTAAGAGCTATAAAGACTACATAAGATGATATTCATTAAAATGACTTGAAAATGAAAAAAGAAATATGCAGCGTAGGCATCACAATTATTTACTTCAAATTTTGACCTGAAATCATTCCTGACCCTTGAGGGGACCAGAGCTATGGGGCATAGCGTACAGTAGAGTGCTGGAATCAAGAGGATACAGAAAAGTTTAATGATTTTTTAAAAGCCTTTTATCTAGTTAGCAAGAATAATAATTTTTTTAAACAAGAAGCCTTGCCTTGTTAACAACACCTATCTGTAAGCCACATCTTAAATTTGAAAGTTTGTTTCTGGCTGCTTACGTGAGGCCCCAACTTTGCCAGAGAAATAGAATAAGAGATAGTTTTAGCGACAGCTACCCCACCCCAGAAAGGTATTCTGCAGTTTTAAAAGCCTACCCTCCAATTCAACCTCTCATTTAATCTTCAGAACCTCTGAGGCAGGCAGGGGAAGCATTACAGCAATTTGTCAGGTGTTGAAATCAAAATTCAAAGAGGATAAGCGTCACCTACCTAAGAAGTGAGCCTCCCCTCGGATTTTTGACACACAGTGGCAGACCTAGAGAAGCTCTGTGAGGTGAGAGAATGACAGGGAGGGGAGAGATCTGGGGAACATGGCTTCCCTGTGCAAGCACCTGCCTCACATTTAAATCAGTATGGGAAACGGATACCAAAGAATCATTTCTGCAGTAGGTGCATTTCTTGAATATCTTTTACGTGTCTAGCATTGTGTTAAATATTACAGAAGCTACATAAGGTCTGTGAGACACAACCCCTGCCCTCAAGGAGTTACGGTGTAGGGGATGTCAAGAGAGCCGGAACATAATGTAAAACAATATCCAATTAACTATTTTTCATAGTCATAGGTTTTAGACCAAAAGACATTAGAAAGTGCTTGTCAAACCTCCTTACTTTCAGGTGAATAATTACTGTGCGTGGTTCAGCTGCTCAGGTGTTGAACTCCTTCCTCATTAGAACTTATCTGCCCTCCCTGTAGGAGAGAGCCTTAGGGGACGATTCCCAGTCAGTTGGGAAGGTAGAGGAACAGTCAAGAGACTCTTTATCATTTAGGGAACACTTTCCATTAATTACATCATTTATCCTACAAACAACCCTAAGAGGCAGGTATTCCTTATAGGTGAGGAATTTGAACTGGCTCCTTCAAGATTATGGAGTTAGTCCATGCTGGGCTGGGCAAATGGGCCGATGCTGGGAACCATATACCTAGTATGATTTGGAAGGTTCAGGGAAGATCTCCACTACCTATCATTTACTTTGTAGTTTTATTCCTTTGATTTTTGAATATATGTCTTTTTGTTAATGAAAAATACAATATTCTTAAAGTGGTAAAGTTAATCAGCTTTCTCTGTCCTTATCCAAGAGCTTCTTAGCAGAATGCCAGCTGAAGGAAGAATCTAACTGGGGGTTGGAGGTGGGAACAGGATCAAAGAAAAATTATAACAGGTATCCAAGGAATCTGGCATCAAAATAAAGAGAAATATTGGATCAAGTCAGAAAGAAAAGAAAGGCAAGGGTTTAGGGATTGAGGAAAATTGAACATTTTTAAAGGCAGAGGAAAAAGTTTTCCCATTCTGAAGATAAGAGACTGAATGGGTCATTGTGGTATCAGATATTAAAGGTGCTTGGGCCCAAGGCACACTTAGAAGTAACCCCCTCTTCCTTGTTGAGGGTCATTGTTACATCTGTATTTTCTATTTTGGGAGACAAGTTCTTGGGATGGACAACATTGATCATGTACACAGTACTGTGTGGATTGCTGTGGGTGGAGGGGGACATAAAATGGTTCCTTCCCTCAGGGAAATTTACAAAATAGGTTGGCAGTAAGGGAGACACAGGAAGAAACACAGCCCCACCATGAAAACTATAATAGGGGTGAGGAAGAACAAAATAAATGGACGGCCCCAACACCAAAGGCCTCCAGATTATGACTGATCCATTATCTTATGTCCTATGTAAATAAACATTAGATGAGAATTTTGAGTTGTTTATATGAAGGAAAGAAATGTTATTTCAATTATTTTTAGAAATAAGGGCTATAATTAATTACACATACAATGTGCGCACACACATACACACCCCTTAGTCATAAACCTAATTACTAAATACCATCCTGGCAAACACACACAACACAATTTCTGTCAGCCAAGACACCACACTAATACCTCAGTGGCATCCTGAGTACACCTTGGAGTTTGGCATGGCACTCCCACATCACAGCTCTCACTCACTGGCATTGGCAAATTCACGTAACCCTCTCTGACCACAGCCTCCTCCTCAGTCACTCCCCTGCTGCCCCACACCCAAAGAACCTGCCATTCAGCCATACCGAGTCCTCCAGGTTCCTGCCCTCCCACCTTCATCAGAACATGCCCAGGACTGACTCGGTCACTCATGCAGCCTGGACCCCATGCTAGGGTGGTTTCCTATACTCCTCCACCCTTGATTTCCATGACCCTGGGAGCTCCTGGCATGCCAGTCCTCAGAGGCCACTCCCACTGTACCACTTCCTTTGTGGCCTCCTCTCCAGGATCAAAGAACTTTCCTCAAGGGAGGCGCAGAACCACAGAAACCTCACCCATTTCAAACCTAGGAATTCATGCCAAACAACCAAAACAGGGCCCTGGCTGCCAGGACATTGTTTCAGGCATACTGTTTGCTAGCCCTTCTCTAGAAACCCCACAGAGGTGAGTCTCACCTCAGTTGCTCAATCTCTCCCATCCCCATGGTCCCTGCAGCAGGTGTCTCAGCTCCTGCCCTTAGAGGATTGGCATCTCGTGAGAAATGCCCCAGTGCGTCTATCCCCCACTGGCCCTCCATCCTCCCTCCAGTCTTGGGCTCTGCACTCGTGTCCTCAGCCCGCCCATCCTCTCTTAGCCAGGTGACTTCTTTTCATTTCTACATCCTGGCTGCTTTGGCCCATACCTCCTCTCCAAAACATTGACAATAAATGTCCACAAGTCACACCTTACCAGCCCTATTGTCCTTTCATGCTACTACCCAAACTATCCTTCCTTGTCCTGTAATATGTCCCCAAATATAATCTATCCACATTGCCACTATTATCTTGCTATCCAGCGTCTCCTAAATTACGTATAGCCCAACTATCTCTGTAGAACGATTACAGATTAGGGGGAAACACTTAGGTATTGGGTGCTTCGTGGCTCAAATCTGTAAATCTCAGAGAACAACTCACCAAGATTTGTGCTCCTAGTAATCAGAAAAGCTTGAACAACTCTGGGGTAAAGGTATTTACCAGGTGCTCCTCCCTGTTGGCCTCCTCCCCTAGCCGGGACCTGAATCAATAACCACCCTCTGTTTCTTCTCCCAGCGGGCCTTCATCCCCCTGGTGCCCATCTGGGAGGGGGGGAGTCTTTGAGTACCAAGCTACCTTCGCTGACCAGCTCCCCTACTCTGCCCCTGCTCCCCAGCTCAGATCTTACCACCCAGGTCCAAAGTATCCAACATTAAACCACACAAATCTGTTTTCCTGGAACGGGAAGGGGAGGCTGCAGGTTATAAACACAATGAGCCAGAAATCAAGGTAGACAATCCGACAGGTATCGGGTACTTCAGGAAAGAAAACAGACAGTTCAAACCAACTTTCTTATGGACAATTTTGGATTTGTGGACTGCACAGAAACAATGGAAAGTTTACAGATTTGGATCTATTTCTAGGACAGATAGAAATAAAAGCTTATGATGCAGGCTAAAAAAGAAAACATGACCAAAAGACTAAAAAGTAGAAGGAATACAGATCAGATTCTTATGTTACCAGAAAAGAACATCAAAATAACTATAATTAATAATTTTTCACCGAGGGCAGCACCTGTGGCTCAAAGGAGTAGGGCACCAGCCCCATATACCAGAGGTGGCGGGTTCAAACCCGGCCCTGGCCAAAAACTGCAAAAAAAAAAAAAAATTTTTTTTTTCCACCTTTAAGCAGTGTAGGGACAGACAAAGTGTTTGAGCTTTCTCCCCCACAGCCTTGGGCATGAGTCATAATAAAGCTGTCTGGGCTTCTCTCCCATAACCCTGTCGGAAGTGTAGGACGAGATAGAAGGTGCCTGTGTTCCTACACAGCCGTAACTGTATATAGTGATGTCACGCTTCTGTAGCTGCAGCTTGGCACATTGCCATTTTTGTTCCCTATAAAGGTGAACAGGACCTTCCCTTTACACAGACTGTGGATCACAAAATGTGGACTTTCTGTGTAACCCAGGTCCCCGGCCTCCAGGAGCTAGATTAGTGCAGACCTCCCATGTAACTCAGCTCACCAGCTGCCCCTGAGCTGAATAAAGCAGGTTGCTTCTGCCCTCCATTCTGAGTTTCTCTCCAGTCTGGCTGAATTAGAACATTGGCATTACAGCAGGCAAGCTATACTCACAGCCTCAGGTCCCTCATGTATAGGATGACCAGACGTCCCGCTTTTGATAGGACAGTCCTGCTTTTCAACATTTTGTCTCGCCTCCCGCGGCCTTTTAAAAAGGTCCCGATTTTTGGAAAGAATGCACAAATGGGCAGGAGAACAAGAAGGGAATATACGGTTTTTGGCTGCCATGTGGCTATTTCTCCAGAATATGACTTTTATATTATTTTTGTTAATTTTATAATGTTAAACTGTAATAATAACACATAATTGCTGAGAAGTGATGATCGAGAACTGCTTATCAAAGTTTGCGTTGTTGTCAGGCCCTGCCCTGTTCCGCCCATCCCCACCCTCCCCACCCCCGCCATGTTGTCCCGCCTTACCGATGTTAAAATCTGGTCACCCTACTCATGTATAAAATAAGATTTACATGAATACTCTTGGGGTTAGTGTAGAGATTAACCCTTTTCAGTTCAGTTCCCAACTTGACTAGTAGTCAATGTCGGCAACCCCTCCTTTGGAAGTGCAAAAGGCCTAGGACAGGGGAGCCTAAGAGAGTTAAGCCCCTCCTTATCTTCTCTCTGCACCCTGCCCACTTCTACTCTCTCCTGTGCCCTATCTTTTCCTAGTTCTGTTTTTTTCTCGCTATTTGCCTTCTCTTTCTCTACTTTGAAACTTCATTTTCCAACTCAACACAGCAATCATATTTTCCCTGTGTATTCTGCAGGTGATCCACAGAGTGGCCTCTCAAAATTATCTGAGAACTCATAATTTGCAAATTCCTACGTCTTTGAAAACCTGGTACCCAAACTAGGGTTCCCAAACTAGAGAGCCAATAAAAAATAATTGAAAATGCCAGCTCACTCAGGCGCCTGTAGTCCCAGCTACTTGGGAGGCTGAGGCAAGAGAATCACTTAAGCCCAACAGTTTGAGGTTGCCATGAGCTATGACACCACAGCACTCTACCCAGAGCAACAGCTTTGAGACACTATGAAAAAAAAAAGGAGGAGGAAAAAAAAAATACTTGCTCACAGATAGGAAGGATCAGGTGGCCTCAGGAGAACTGAGGTGCACTGGAGGCCTAACTGAAGCTTTCATGGAGGGCACAAGAGGCAACTCCCCAGTAACAAGGTGCACGACACAGAATTTGCAGCACGCAGTTATTTCCTTTTCTGTCCAAGGAATAGGAAAGGACTGAAGGAGGGGGGCACAAACCTACATATAAAAGACAGGAGATAGGCAAACACCACCACAGAGATATCAACATTATCTTGGAAGATGGAAAACAGATGAACAATGGAAAAGGACTGAGAAGTCAAAACAGAATCTAGGTCCACAGTGGGGAAATTCTAAGCCAAAAGTAGGCAGATTCATGCTGCAGAACTTCACAGAAACAAGAGGGAGGCATAGAGCCAAATCCAAGAGGTTTGACAGGGAGATCTTCCTGAGGAACAACAGGACCTTCCCCCTCTCTCTCCTCCACCCTGGAAGACAAACTGTTACCCTGGCTGAAGACCGAAGCTTTACTATTAGCAGACATTGAGTCAGAGGAATCATAGGAGACTCTAGCATCTCAGGCCCAGCTGAGGGTAGGGATGAAGGACCAAACCTGAAACTGGTGGATTCAGTAAAAGTTTACACATTGAATTTGGGACTCTCTGGCTCCCTCTCATTCTTGGTTAAAGCTAGCATCTAAGCTTATTACCCCCCTGTGGTAGCAGAATGATGACCCTCCAAGGATGTCCACATCCTAATCTCTGGAATTATGTTACTTTACATGGCAAAAGGGACTTTGCAGGTGTGATTAAGTTAAGAATCTACAGATGAGGAGGTTATCTTGGATTACCCATGTGTGCCCAATGCAATCACAGGCTCATTATACAACTGTACATAAATACTGTACTCTAGTTAGTAAATTTACTTTGCACAGGGGTATAGCTTAGCAATTCTGAAACTGATTTATGTATATGCTAGAATTGAACAAATAAGTAAATACATTGAATATAGTAAGAACCAGGCTTCTTAGTGCTTGAGAAAGGAGTTACAGACAAGGAAAGGGGCAAAGCTAAATGGATCCTACACTGTTAGGTTAGATTATACACACACACATATACATAATGTATAAACTTAGTGTGTTATGTATACAATGCAGATATATATTCATACACATACAGATCAAGAAAAATATGTGCATGTGTGTGTGAGTATATATATGTATATTTTGTAGTTCTTTGTACTGAGTGGGCCCAGAAGCAATGATATCTAGTAACAACGAGAATACACAGTGCCCAAATCTTGGATCTTAAATACCATTCTCTAATAAAAGGAGCCAGGGCCATTTTTTCTTGAAGAACTGGTTGATTCCAGTGGGGAGGCGGGGAAATTCAAGATAGGCCTGGCATATCTTATAGTGCCAGAAGGTAAGGAATTGCTCATAAAATGAAGGAGGCATGTTGAAAGGACACAGGCACCAATCAAGAAGCTCCCAAGGGCCAAATCTAGAACAATCTGAGCAACAACATAAGTAGTAATGAATTATAATCCATAGAATAAAAGAAATATCCATGAGTCACATTAACATAAAAAAACATCAGACAATCCCAAGTTGAAGAACACCCTACAAGTTACCAGGTCAGTATTCTTCACATTCACAAGGTCATGATAGACCTAAAGATATACCTAAAGATAGACCTAAAATAAAGCCAGGTTGGAGGAGACTATGGAGAGATGGCAAATAAGTGCGATGTAGGATCCTGGATGACATCCTGGAGCAGACAGAATGGACACATTTTGGGAATGATTGGCAAAATTCTAAAAAGGTCAATTGACCACTTAATAATATTATACCACGTAAGATAGCAACATCAGGGGAGACTGAATGAGGGAATTTAGTAAACTATTTTTGCAACTTGTAAGTCTGAAATTATTTCAAAATAATTTTTTATCAAGTAGTTATTATGCTCTCCTGTTTTTTATCAAAGATATAGATAACTAGGCTCGGCTTCTATGTGCGCCAGCCACATACATTGAGGCTGGCAGGTTCGAACCCGGCCAGGGCCAGCTGAACAACAATGACAACTACAACAACAACAAAATAGCCCGGCATCATGGCGGGTGCCTGTAGTCCCAGCTACTTGGGAGGCTGAGGCAAGCAAGTGTCCTCAAACTACAGTCTGCAGGCCACATGCAGCCCGCCTAAGACATTTATCTGGCCCGCCCAGTGTTTTTGCCGCTGCTGCCTGTTCTGCTTATCAGCCTACTCATCCCGGGACCCGCAGTCCAGCTCTCCAACGGTCTGAGGGACAGTGAACTGCCCCTGTTTAAAAAGTTTGAGGACCCCTGGAAGCCCAAGAGTTTGAGGTTGCTGATGCCACAGCACTCTACTGAGGGTGACATAATGAGACTCTGTCTCAAAAAAAAAGACATAGATAACTATTAGAGATTTACAAGTCAAAATGTTACCATATTCCTTAACCATACTGAGTTAGTGTAAATACTGCCTAAAGCAAAAAAATTTGACATTTTAACCCACGTAATTTTATTAAAGATAGGTGTTTTCTGTTGAAATACTCAACAGATTTCAATATCATCTTTAAGGACTTTTAGGAGCACGAGGTTCCCAGATTTGTAATCACATGAATGAAGTCTAGTAATAATTCATTTTCTCTTTTCTCTTTTTAAGATTAAACCACAGCTTGAAAAAAGAACAAATGAGACTTATGCAGAATTTGAAGCCGTACTGTATAGAACTCAAGTAGTTGCTGGAATAAATTACTTCATTAAGGTTAGAGTTCAACATCCTCCTTAGCACTAAACAATACTATATTTCTTAATTCATGTAAAATGTTTCCTGTTTCCCCTACTCTATAATTTGTTCCCTCTCATTATCCTAAATTAAGATGCCCAGCTGATACTTTCCAAGCGGTAGACTTTCAAATTTGGCAGATGAAGTTATACCTTTTTTTCTTCATGAATTAAGAAAAAAAATTTAATATTGATTCTTAATTTCCAGAGATTGTAAAGTAAAAGATTTTGTGTCAGTTCAGGGCATGTGTGCTCTGTGGCTGTGGCCATAAAGAGGGAGGATAAGGTTGGCACTTGTGGCTCAAGTGGCTAAGGCACCAGCCACATACACCTAAGGTGGCGGGTTCAAATCCAGCCTGGGCCTGCCAAACAACAATGATGGCTGCGACCTAGCCAGGCGTTGTGGTGGGCACCTGTGGTCCCAGCTACATGGAAGGCGGAGGCAGGAGACTCACTTGAGCCCAGGAGTTGGAGGTTGCTGTGAGCTGTGATGCCATGGCACTCTACCCAGGGGGACAGCTTGAGGCTCT
>NW_003852484.1:3607272-3615405 GCF_000181295.1 Otolemur garnettii | reverse complement strand
GTAGGGTGGGACCAGATGGTATCTTGAAGCATAATCCACTTTAAAACTGAATGATTCTACATGTCTGAATTAAGTGTATTTAAGAAATAACTTGACTCATTAGCTGGGAAAATAAACTATTTTTGCCCTTTATATAAGCCTTTTAATTAATACAATTTAAATAATTATTTTTTGCAACTTGAATTAGTAGATTCAACTTGTGGCCCTCTTGGTATAGTTTAAAGCAAAGGAAACTTTAAAAATATTTTAAAATTTAGTTTTATAGCTATGTCAAAAAATTAAATGATGCACTGATTTAGTTCTAAATGAAATTGTTGAGAGGCAACCAATTCAAATCAACCATGGATATTTGGGGGCCATTTTCATCCTTATGTATTAAGAAAGTGAGAATTCTGATTTTAAAAATAATAAATACTCAAGTATATTTACTTAATCTTTACTTAATCATCAGCCTTGGCACAGTGTGGCTTATTTCTCTTTAATAAATAATTAACCACTTAAAATATATAATAAATAAATGTTTACAGCAAAGAAATCAAATAAATGGATATAGCCAGCTCAGCACAGAAAGGTTACGTTACTAGATTGTATAGGTGAATCAACCCAGTCCTACCAAATTTGAGTTCCTAGTATAGCCCAGGCCTATGGAGATGCATTCAAATGAGACTCCACTGTATCCTTAAAAAACAATGGCATTGTCTCCTCCATTCTCAATCTGCTTTCCTCAGGGCCTGAAAAGAAAGTTTTCCAGTTAAAAATGACTTTGTTCAAAGACAGAAAATAATCCATCAAAATTTGGATCATTATTATAACAACTTATGATTAATCCAGATGCATAGGATTCACATATTGACCAGCTCACACATTTCTTAAAAAGCTTATGAAAAACTATCTCAAAAATTTCTTCTTGAAAATTTCTCCCCTTGACCATCCTTTTGCCCTCTCTTAACCCCAGTCCTTCCTCTCTCTTTCTCTCAGTCTTTTGATCCTTCTGCTATCAAACTTCTCCCACAGGATGACAGCCACTGACCCCAGTTTCCTCCTTACTTCTTGGCAGTCTGGGTGTTGATCCCTTTGCTCTGGGCCACTCTCTTGATTTAAGGTCTTGCTGGTAATGTGACACTCGCCACATATCTGAATCAGAATGGTAAAAGGGAAGGACCATAGGCTTTGGTGTCAGACCATCCTGGTTTTAGACCCTTGTTGAAACCTGTGTGATTGAAGCTCCCTCCTCTTTCTCTCTGAGCCTTCTTCCCCTCATCTGCACAGTGGGGTAACAACCTACTTTTCAGGGTTTTGTGAGGTATAATCAAGGCAGGAATTTACTGAGCACTTACACTGTGTCAGCTACTATTCTAACAGGTAGGCACGGATCATCTCATTTAGTAATCACAACAAATATACGAGATACGTATAATCACTTCTCTTGTGTTACTGATGAGAATATTGAGCCCCAGGGTGGGCTCAATAAGAGCAGAGTCAGGATTTGAACCCAGGTAGTCTGATGCTTACCTATTGGCTGTGCTGCCTCCAGTGATGTTTGCCAAGGTATCGATGCCCTGAACTTCTTTTGAAGCACAGCAAGTGCTTTTAAAAGGTTACAACATAGGCTTGGCTCCCGTAGCTCAGTGAGTAGGGCTCCAGACACATACACCGAGGTTGGCAGGTTCAAGCCTGGCCTGGGCCTGCTAAACAACAATAACAACTGCAATCAAAAAATAGCTGGGCATTGTGGTGGGTGCCTGTAGTCTCAGCTACTTGGGAGGCTGAGGCAAGAGAATCACTTAAGCTCAAGAGTTTGAGGTTGCTGTGAGCTGTGATGCCATAGCACTATCGAGGGCAACTTCATCTTAAAAAAAAAAAAAAGGTTACAACATAGAGTAAAAAGAGCATAGATGTTGGAGCCTAAGAAATCTGGGCTTAAATATTGGCTCTGTCACTTAACTAGCTGAGAGATTTATGAAAAACCTCTTAATCTTTCTTGCTAATCTTTTATATCTGTAAAACTGACATTGTTCTGACTTTCTTCAGGTCTTTAATAATAAGTAACTATAATCATATATCTGAGATACTCATCGTAGTGTATGGCTCATAGTAAACATTTGACAAACGGCAATTTTAAAATTAGGGTAGGAAGTGAGATCAGAACACAATAAATATTATTATAAGGCTAAACTTCTATTGTCTCAGCCAAGAACAAAAGTAAAAATTCTTACCATGAGTTTACGGATCCTAGATTCATATCCAAACTACTGTCTCACCCTTCATACCAATGACTTCCTAGAAAGACCCCTTTACTTTAGAAGGGAGGCTGTCTTCCCCCTGGGCCCTGCTCGGTCCTACCAGTGGACACTTATAAAGTGGGTTCCAATATAGGGATGGGAACCCTGCATTCCAAATTTTCTAGGGCAATCTGATCTTCTTCCTTATCAAACTGTATGGCAAGCAAAGTGTCACGATTTGGGAGTCAGAAAACAGCATCACCAAAAATACAGGCTGTCACTTGTTTTCTTGCTTGCTGCGTCTTGGCAAATAAAAAGTAATTCTAGGCTATCATTTGTGCCCAGATTATAACATTTAAAAAAGAACAACAAAATAAACTTAGGACTTATGCCTGCTGCCATGTTGTTAGTCTGCCCTTTGTTTCATAAAATATTTTGGCAGGTATATAGGAGCAGCTAGTCTAAGAACAGTAGGCTGATCTAGCAAGGCTATATCCCAAGGACTTACTGCACTGACATCTCGACAGCCCTGTAGATCTTTCACTTGATGTTGGCCTTTCTGATTGAATCTTTTTCATCTTCTTTTTTGAAATACCCTTCAGATACGAGTAGACGATGATTGTTATGTTCACGTGAAAGTATTCCGAAGTCTTCCTTATCAAAATCAGGAGTTGACGCTTACTGATTTCCAGACTGACAAATCCAAGGACGATGAGCTGACTGGCTTTTAGCAGCATGTTCCCAAAGTGATCTGGTTCCTTCCACTGGCTACAGAGAAATGGTCCTTGTTAATAAAATATGCCCATCAATAAAGAAGAATTCCTTTTCAAATACCTTATTTCTTGAATTATTTCTCATTATTGCATTATATAAAAATTACTTTTTCTTTCTCAAAATCAGTAGTATGTATAATGCTTGGTATTTTTCATCATTTTTTATATCACGGCACACTTGAACCTATAGTTAAATTTCTGCAGTATATTTCAATTACATTGATTTAAAAGGGAGTACAGGCTTGGCGCCTGTGGCTCAAGTGGTTAAGGCCCCAGCCACATACACCTAAGGTGGTGGGTTCGAATCCCCAGCCCGGGCCCACCAAACAACAATAACGGCTGCAACCAAAAAATAGCCAGGAGTTGTGGCGGGCGCCTGTGGTCCTAGCTACTTGGGAGGTTGAAGCAGGAGACTCACTTGAGCCCAGGAGTTGGAGATTGCTGTGAGCAGTGAAGCCATGGCACTCTACCCAGGGGGACAGCTTGAGGCTCTGTCTCAAAAAAAAAAAGGGGAGGACAAAGAGGAGAACATACTTACTGTGCTTTGAACTTCTTTTGAAAATAACTTAATTAACAATCTTTAAAAATTTTCATGGCATACCAGTGCACCACTGCACGCTGGTTGAAAATCACTGCTTCACAGTATAAATCTATGTAAATTGATGTCAGTTGGAAACTGTACAAAAATTAGGCCTAATGCAAATGGCTAAAGGATACTACGACCTCCTTCACAGGCAGGCCGAATCATGGACTCCATCAACCAATCTTCTTGTTCTCTGTGGCTGCTGAGATCCCCAAATATCCCAGGTTCAATGAATTTAACATCTACACTCTACTAACACATGCTCAGAATTCATTCCCTCAGCTATTCCAACCCCTGAAGCAGACAAGGAAATGAGAGTTAAAACAGTCGTTGTTTTTTATAATCACTGCCAGTTCTTAATGGCTCGTAATAGAGAAACTGTTCTGTTCATCGGCCTTCAGGTACCAGCACATAAACAATCAGTAATTGAAAAATATCTCCACTGGCTAGCCAGTATTAATGCTATGGCACTCTTATGTCTGTGAGCAGGAACAACCACAGGCAATCCCACCGGCCTGGTAATAATGTAACCAGCTCTGTCAACAATTTTTTTTATAATCCCCCCCTTAACCATTTGTTTTTTGTTTTTGTTTTTATTTATTTATTTTTTTGATACAGAGTCTCAAGCTGTTGCCCTGGGTAGAGTGCCATGGGATCACAGCTTGCAGCAACCTCCTACTCTTGGGCTCAAGCGATTCTCTTGCCTCGGTTTTTCTATTTTTAGTAGAGATGGGGTCTCACTTTTTGCTCAGGCTTGTCTCCAACCCGTGAGCTCAAGCTATCTACCCACCTCTACCTCCCAGAGTGCAGGGATTACAGGTGTGAGCCACCGTGCCCAGCCTACTATTTGACCTTTTTGAGTTATTTCCCAGAAATGGCAAACTTCTGCAGGACAAAGGCCCCTGGGCAACCTCCTGACCCATTCATCCTCCACGACCTGCACATAGCCTCTCCAGGAGACAGAGTCGAGGCTACTGCTTCTGTGTTCCTGACAGATATCTTTTGTCTTTTGTATTAAAGAAGTTGAATTCTTCCTTAGGACTTCTCAGTGTTTCAAAAATTGGCTCCCTGTGCAGCAAATAACAAGACCTAGGCTGGACCCCTTTTGAGTTTGGTAATTCTAAGAACCCTTTTCTGAGTATTACACACATACATACAGTTATATACACAGAGCTATTAAAGATACAATAAATTCCAGAATTCAGATGATTAGATTCATTTTGGTATGAAAAGTCTAAATATATTACAGGTTTAAGAATTAATCCAATAACAGAAGAACCTATGCAAAAAAAGTCATGCACTACATAACATTTTACTCAAAATGGATCATATGTATGACAATGGTCTCATAAAATTATACTGAAGCTGAAAAATTCCTTTCACCTAGGGACATCAGAGCTGTTGTAATGTGTAGTTAAACCCACTGCACCACCAGTCATATAGAAATGTAGCATATACAGTTATGTATGTGTAGAGTACATAATACTTGATGATAAATGCCTGTTATTGGTTTATGTATTTATTATACTTTTTATTTTAGAATGTACTCCTTCTACTTGTAAAAAAAAAAAGTTACCATAAAACATCCTCAGGCAGGTCCTTCGGGGATTATTCCAGAGGAAGGCCTTGTCATCACAGGAGATGACAGCTCCTGTGGGGGGACAGTATGTGGAGGTGGAAGACAGTGACATTGATGAACCTGACCCTGTGTAAGCATAGGTGGGTTTGTGTCTTCATTTTTAACAAAAAAAGGTTAAAAGTAAAAAAATTAAAAAACATTAAAAATAGAAAAAAGCTTGTAGAATAAGAACATAAGCAAGAAAAATACTTTTGTCCAGCTGTACAATGTGTTTGTGTTTTAAGCTAAGTGCTATTACAAGAGCCAAAATGTTTAAAACATTTAAAAGTTTATAAAGGAAAAACATTACAATAAGCTAAAAATAATTTACTGTTGAAGAAAGAAAAAAAAGTTTTATACATTTCATGTAGCCTAAGTGTACAGTGTTTATAAAGCCGGTAGCCGTGTTCTTTGACGTCATAAGCCTTCCCGTTCACTCACCACTCACTCACTGACTCATCCACAGCAACTTCCAGTCCAGTCATGGTAAGTGCCCTATACAGGTAGACAACTTTTTGTCTTTTATCTTTTACTATGTTTAGACATACAAATACTTACTGTGGTGTGGCAGTTTCCTGCAGTATTTAGTACATGTTGCAAAAGTTTATGGTATAGGAGCCACAGCCTAGGCCATGTAGCCTAAGTGTGTAGCAGGCTATAGGATCTAGGTTTGTATCAGGTTGGTATGAAAGTAAAGTATGGTTTTTGTATTGTTCATACTTGAAAACATTCTTAAATAAATGTGGTTATGTTACACATCGTTTTAATGTGCACTTCTTGCTTTAGGTGTTTTTGCCAATGACTTATTACTTGTTGTTTGTTTTATATCTACTTTGGACTATGTTAATGATGGCAGACAAAAAGCAAATTCGAGCAAATTCCTTTTCTTTTTTGAGACAGAGTCTAACTGTGTCACCCTTTGTAGAGGGCCGTGGTGGCATCACAGATCACAGCAACCTCAAATACTTGGGCTCAAGTGATTCTCTTGCCTCAGCCTCCCAAGTAGGGCGGCTACCACAGGTGCCCGCCACAATGCCCAACTATTTTTTGTTGCAGTTTGGCCAGGCTAAGCTCAAACCCGTTACCCTCAGTATATGGGGCCAGTGCCCCACCCACTGGGCGCCGCCTGAGGCCAGGCTATTTTTTAAAAGATGGGGTCTCACTCTTGCTCAGGTTGGTCTTGAAATCGTGAGCTCAGGCAATCTGTCCGCCTTGGCCTCCCAGAGTACTAGGATTACAGGCGTGAGACACTGTGCCCGGCTGGAGCGATTTTCTTGTTCGACTTCAAAATGGGTTGTAAAGCAGTGGAGACAACTCAAAACATCAGCAGTGCATTTGACCCAGGTACTGCTAATATAAAGTACAGTGGTGATTCAAGAAGTTTTGTAAAGGAGACAAGAGCCTTGAAGATGAGGAGTGTAGTTAACAACGACCAACTGAGAGCAGTCATCAAAGCTGATCCTCTGACAACTGCAGAAGAAGCTGCCAAAGAGCTCCACATGGACTCATTCTACAGTCGTTCAGCATTTGACGCAAACTGGAAGGTGGAAAAGCTCCATAAGTGGGTGCCTCATAAGCTGACCAAAAATCAGAGCAATTGTGCAGCGCCTGTGGCTCAAGGAGTAGGGGGGTGGCCCCATAGGCCGGAGGTGGCAGGTTCAAACCCAGCCCTGGCCAAAAGAAAAAAAAAGCTGCAAGAAAAATCAGAGCAATCATCATCTTCAGGTGTAGTCTTTTCTCTTATTCTGTGTAACAACAATGAATCTTTTCTCACTCAGATTGTGACATGCCACGAAAAGTGGATTTCATATGACAACTGACAACAACCAGCTCAGTGGTTGGTCATAGAAGAACCTTCAAAGCTCTTCCCACAGCCAGACTGGCACCAAAAAATGGTCATGGTCCCTGTCTGGTGGTCTGCTGCTGGTCTGTTCCATTACAGCTTTCTGAATCCAGCAAAACCATTATATCTGAGAAGTCTGTTCAGAAAATTGATGAGATGCACTGAAAACTGCAATGCCTGCAGCTGGCCATGGTCAATGGGAAGGACCCAGTTCTTCTCCACAAAAATGCTAGACTACACCGTGCATGACTTTAGGGCCTACGACTTTTGGCCTTGTCTGCCATATTGACCTGATCTTTTGCCAATCAACAACCACTTCTTCAAGCCTCTTGACAACTTCTGGCAGGGAAAATGCTTCCACAACCAGAAAGATGCAGAAAATGCTTTCCAAGAGTTCACTGAATTGCAAAGCAGGGATTTTTACACTACAGGAATAAATAAACTTATTTCTCAGCAGCAATATTTTTATCGTAGTGGTTCCTATCTTGATTAACAAAAATGTGTTTGAACCTAGTTAGAATGATTTAAAATTCATGGTCCAAAAACCACAATTACTTTTGCACCAACCTAATATAAGTACATCCTGTGACATCCATACAATGATGAAATTGCCACCACTACATTTCTTAGAACATATCCCTCTCATTTGACACATGACTGCACAGCATTTCACTGTCAGAAATAAAACACTTAAATATTCTGTTGCTGGTTAGGTAGTCTTCATGTTAAAAGAACATAACAATAAATGAAAATAAGTAGAAAGAAAAGTCAGTAATGTGTGCAGTAAGTCTCAATCTTGCCTGCATATTAGAATCACTTAATTTACAAATTAACAAGAACAAATCCAGGATGGAACACCATGTCAAGTCAATTAAATAAGAATCTCTAGGAAATTGTCTACGCGATTCTAGCAGCAGTCAGGGGTACATGCTATTATGCCATAAAGGGAAACAGTTTAATGAAAATATTTGCCCAAATGGAATTGAAATTTTATTTATTTATTTATTTTTCAGACAGAGTCTCATTATGTCCTCCTGGGTAGACAGTGCTGTGATGTCACAGCTCACAGCAACCTCAAATTCTTGGGCTCAAGC
>NW_003852484.1:3605733-3607144 GCF_000181295.1 Otolemur garnettii | reverse complement strand
CCCAGCTATTTGTTGTTATTGTTGTAGTTGTCATTGTTATTTGGCAGGCCCAGGCTGGGTTTAAACCCACCAGCTCTGGTGTATGTGGCTGACGCCCTAGCCGCTGAGCTATAGGTGCCAAGCCTTAAAATTTTATTTTAAAGTTTGAAATTTATTACAAAGTGTTTCACCATCTGGCAGTAGGTTAAAAACAGAATACACACTGGGAACAGAAAAAAAAAGTCATGAATACGAGCCAAATTTGTTCAAGGCAGGTGAAATAAAAACAAAGTGAAGATCTTTATTTACCAAATGCCATTAAAAAATTACATTTTGGAAGATAATCATTTGGATCCATAATTCATATATACCATAACAAATTACAAATTGGTTAAAAAGGTAAAAACTGGAATAGTTTAAAAACAACTTTCATCTAGAAGATGATTTTTTAAAAGGAAGTAGCTTATTTTAAAGGATTAGGAAGTAGTGTTTGAACAATTAGACTTATTCTCCAAGATTTGTTGGGATTTCCAGAGTACTGAAAAGAAAATAGACCTACAACTGGACAAACTAATGATGGAAAGATTGGTTGAAAGGGTTTTTTTTTTTTTTTTTTGCCATTTAGGGCTTAAAGGACCAAATTTTCCCCCAAGAAAACTGTCCTCCCTTAGCAGGACCATTGCAACTAAAGGAAAAATTACATTTTTGAAGTATTTCTCTCAACAAATTTGCAGTGGAATCTGGGAGTCAGAATGAGTATTTAATTGCAGAAATTATTTTTGCCTGACCCCCAAAGAGACAGATTAAGAGAATACTCTTGCCTTGCGTGGGTGAGAAACTCAATCAATCCCAGCTATCTGGCAGGCACTTGGAGAATTTTCTGCCATAAACCATGTTTTTAAATGACTGGTATGGAGCCAAGTGTAGATTCAGAGTATATGATTGTTCCCAGGGTTGTGGGCAATGCCTACTGTTTTCTCTGGGAAACAGATTTCCTCCTCTACCTGAGGGAGAGAATCAATCATCTTCTGTCTAGTTCCAGTTCCTCAGTCAGGAGAGGGCCAGAGACTTATCCTGGGCCCCTGGAGGCTTCTGAGGCCTTCCTTGTTGTGCTTGAAGTTCAGACACAGTGGCCAGTCTCTCCCAAGGAGCCATCCAGGCATTGCTGCTCTAAACAGCAATATAAGAAGCACTGGACCAGGATAAAATGTCCTCATGTCCAGCAGTCTTCTGCTTTTATCTCATTGGCCACAACTGGCTCATTGTTACCTGGAGCTGCAAGGGAAGTTGGACATATAGTTACCCTAAACAAAACCAGCATTCTATTGGTAAGGAAGAGAAAAATGGGTAGAATAGGAAGCCAGCAGTGTCTCACGCATCCCAGGCACTGAGAACTACATGGCCAGCCCTCAAAACAGGTGGAGGAAAGAAA
>NW_003852484.1:3592894-3605336 GCF_000181295.1 Otolemur garnettii | reverse complement strand
AAAAAAAAAAAAAAGAAGTGTCATCTTGCTGAAGGAAGTGATAGCCAAGATGTGAAGTGCAGGTGAGGTTGGCCAGGGGTGAGAGCACACATGGAAGTTTAGAGGTCAGCTGGGTCTTTTCTGGGGACATAGAGTGGTTCAGTGTTGGTTGGGAACACAAGGTGCCACAAAGAGCAATGAGGCTGGAGGAAAGCAGGCGCCTGAGCACAGGCTTCCTAAGCCATATTAAGGAATCTGTACTCATCAAGGCAGTGGGAAGCCACTGAAGGTTTTTAAACAGGAGACAGATTTTGCTTGCTATCTGAAGTGGAAAAATTATTTCACCTATAGTAACTATTTTTTAAATAGCAATTATCTTTAAGTGTCAATGAATTAGCTATCCCTTAACACACAGGAGAGGAGATTCACAAATTCACCTAAGCCAAATTCTCTTCCCTTTAACAGGGGTGCCCTCAGGTGGCCACTGCACTCAGAAGCTAAGAGTTATTTTTGCTTAAACATTTTAAATTTTTTTTTGGTTGTTGTTGTACTTTGGCCAGGGCTGTGTTTGAACTTGCCACCCTCAGGATATGGGGCTGGCGCCCTACTCACTGAGCCACAGGTACCTCCCTAAACCTTTTCTTAATATTTTGAATTTCCTCTCCAACATAGTGCTGTGAGATAAAATGCAGTGGAAATGCTACCCCTATCAGAACTGATCATTTTGTTTCCTTTATTCTTCAATGTTTATGCTCACTAGTACGGGTTTTTTTAAGGGTTAATCAAGCCAATCAAGGGTATTCTACAAAGCTAAGCACACAGAAATTATAAGTAATTGAAGTAATCTTTAACATGCTCAATTGAACCATCTAACTCTAGGTAGCATATTCATTTTTCTTAATTTAAAATGGGACGGCAGAGGGCCACTTGAGGCCAACCAGCTTGGGCAACATAGCAAGATCCCATCTCTACAAAAAATAAAAAGAGTATGGTGGTGTGCACCTGTCGGCCCAGTTATCAGGAGGCTGAGGTGGGAGGATCCCTTACCCCAAAAGTTCAAGACTGCAGTGAGCTATGATCACGACACTACACTCTAGCCTGGGCAATGAAATGAGACCCTATCTCTAAATATAAGCAAATAAACAAATAAATAAATATTAAGTGGGACCACGTGTTTAATTAACTTCTTAAGTTTACAAGGAGATTACAAATTTATTGTTCCCGGACATGTGGCACATTAGGGGGTGACTGCAGTAGCACTGATTATGTTATCACTCTGCTTCCCAACTTGCTATCTCCGGAGCATGACTTATAAAAGAAATGATCTTTTAGAAAATGCCCTTGTTTGCTACTACACCTATTTTGTACATTCCCATTTCAAGTTAAGTTTTCAGAGACAAGGGCATTATAATATTCTCCAATCAGCTGAAAACAGTAGTTTGCAACCCACTTTCCACACCCATTCCTAATTTCCTTCTCTATTTTTTTCCATTGTATCATATTTTAGCATACTATATAATTTAATTCTTTACTATTGTCTCTCCCCTAACTAAATGTAAGCTCTCTGAGAGCAGGTATTTTTGTTTTGTTCAGTAATGTAACAATAATGGCTAATAATGCTAGAATGCATAAGCTATTCAAATTATTTGTTTAAAAGAATTTGCAAATATTTTATCATGTTTCTTCATATGGCTGCATTTTGTTCCACTCAGGAAGGGCCAAACTCATCTCTGAACTTTGGATATCTATTTCTCCTCTTTTTGTGTGTGGGTCACCAAATTCCTACCTATCCTTCAAGCTGTAAAAATCAACTAATTGTTCTAAGGCAGTAATTATACACAAGGCATTCTGTTTCAGCAAGCAAATCAACTTTCAAGAGCAATGTGTCATCCATCTTTCTTCATATTTGTGGCTTTAATTGCCATTCATCACAGTCTAAACCTATTCATTTATACTAAATCACTCCACACTGCCATAACTGCATTGTTCATAGTATGTGTTATATTGGAATGATTCAGTGATCTTACTAATATAATTGGCTTACCTAGAGCTATTTTGGCAGACCTGAAATTCTGGAAGGGCTGTTATGAATCCTTTCCAAGGATCTGAATTCCCTCCTAAGCACTAGCATCAGGAAGATCTTCATTGTCTTGTCATTTTTGTGTCCATCCTTTCAACTCACTCATCCATTCAAAAATGATTACACATCAATTTTACAGAAATTTTCTGTAAAAAATTTCTGCTCATACTGCTGATTCCTACAAAATTTTTCTTGTTGAACTCACTAGATTATTTCCACAAAAGTAGGTCTTCTTTACTAATATTCTCAACAAACTAAAAGCATGATCTACAGCAAGAGGTCAAAAAAAGTTCTGTTGAGGGTGTTGTATCTCATGTCTGTAATCTTAGCACTCTGGGAGGCTGAGACAGGTGGATCGCTTGAGCTGAGGAGTTCCAGACCAGCTTAAGCAAAAGTGAGACCTCAGCTCTATTAAACAAACAAACAACAACAAAAAAAAAAACCTAGCCAAGCACCTGTAGTCCCAGCTACTTCAGAGGGTGAGGCAAGAGGATCCCTTGAGCCCAAGAGTTTGAGGTTGCTGCGAGCTATGATGCCACAGCACCCTACCCTGAGTGACAAGAGTGAGACTCCGTCTCAAAAAAAAAGTTCTGTTGCAAGAATGGTGGGTACTTCATACTTTTATTGCTAATTTCCAAATGCATAATCTGGTGAAAGTCAATGTACACAGACCTATCAAGGCGCCTCATTGGTCAATCAAACTGGGCCAGAGCCAGGTGGCTTGAGTTTAGACCACCAAGGTAGGTGAATCCTAAATTGGCTTCCCAAGATGTCCCACCCTAATCTCTCAGACTAGGAATATGAGAGTTAATGTTTGTGATTATGTTACATAACCTGGAGAAAGAGCTTTGCAGATGTAATTAAAATTTATAATCAATGCTGAATGATGGTTGGATTCAGGAAGAGATAAAAGAGGAAACTGCTGAATTCTTCAAATATAACAATAATGAAGACACAAGTTACCAAAAGCAGTCCTGAGATTAAAATTTATCGCACTAGATGCCTATATTCAAAAAACATAGGGAGCACATCAACAAACTCACAAACCATCTTATGAAATTGGAAAAAGAAGAACAATCTAATCCTAAACCCAGCAGAAGAAAAGAAATAGCCAAAATTAAATCAGAGATTAATGAAATTGAGAAGAAAAAAATTCAGAAATTAACAAAACAAAAAATTGGTTTTTTTAAAAAAAACAAATAGATAAACCTTTGGCCACACTAACTAGAAACAGAAAAGTAAAATCTCTAGTAACCTCAATCAGATATGAAAAAACAGGAAATAACAAGATTCCACAGAGATACAAGAGATTATCTCTGTATACTACAAGAAATTCTATGACCAGAAATTTGACAATGTGGAGGAAATGGATCAATACTTGGAATCACACCCTCCCTAGACTTAACCAAGAAGAAATAGATCTCCTGAACAGAACAATTTCAAGCACTGAGATCAAAGAAGCAATAAATGCCCTGGTCCTGGGCAGTGCCAATAGCTCAGTGGTTAGGTTGCCAGCCACATTCACTAAGGGTGGCAAGTTTGAGCCCAGCCTGAGCCTGCTAAACAACAATGACAACTACAACAAAAAAATAGCTGGGTGTTGTGGCAGGCACCTGTAGTCCCAGTTACTTGGGAGGCTGAGGCAAGAGAATCGCTTAAGCCCAAAAGCTGGAAGTTGCTGTGAGCTGTGATGCCATAGCACTCTACTGAGGGGAACACAGTGAGACTTTGTCACCAAAAAAAAAAAAAAAAAAAATACCCTGGTCCAGAAGGCTTCACACCAGAATTCTATCAAACCTTCAAAGAAGAGCTTATGCTCATACTGCAGAAACTATTCCAAAAAATCAAGAAGGAACGAATCTTCCCCAACATGTTCTACAAAACAAACAAAACCAGGAAAAGACCCAACTAAAAAGAACTCAGACCAATTTCACTAATGAATATAGATGCAAAAATTCTCAGTAAAATCCTAGCCAATAGATTACAGCTTCTCATTAAAAAAGTCATACATCACAATGAAGTAGTTTATCCCAGGGATACAAGGCTGCTTTGACACATGCAAGTCCATAAACTTAATTCACCATATCAACAGAAGCAAAAACAAAGACCATATGATCTTGTCAATAGATGCAGAAATAGCATTTGATAAAATTTAGCATCTTTTTCTAATTAGAACTGTGAAGAAAATAGGCATAGGTGGCACATTTCTCCAACAGATTGAAGCCATCTACAACAAACCCATAGCTAATATTATACTGAATGGAGTAAAACTGAAAGCTTGTCCTCTTAGAACTGGAAACAGACAAGGTTGTCCTCTATCACCACTACTATTCAACAGTGCTGGAAATCCTAGCTAATACAATCAGGCAAGAGAAGGAAATAAAGGGCATCCAATTAGGGGCAGAGAAGGTCAAACTCTCCCTCTTTGCTGACGATATGATCTTATACTTAGAGAACCCCCCAAACTCAACCATAAGACTCCTGGAAGTGATCAAAAAATACAGTAATGTCTCAGGATATCAAATCAATGTCCACAAATCGGTAGCCTCTGTATATCCCAATTACAGCTAAGATGAGAAGGTAATCAACAAAATTCCCTTCACAGTAGCATCAAAGAAAATGAAATACCTAGGACTATACCTAACAAAAGAAGTGAAGGACCTCTATAAAGAAAATTATGAAACCCTAAGGAAAGAAATAGCAGAAGATATTAACAAATGGAATAACATACCATACTCATGGCTGGGAAGAATCAACATTGTTAACACATCTATACTTCCCAAAGCAATCTACAGATTCATTGCAATCCTCATGAAAATACTGTCATCATACTTTCAAGATTTGGAAAAAATAATTCTTCATTTTGTATGGAAGCAGAAAAAATCCCATATAGCCAAGGCAACTCTTAGTAATAAAAATAAAGCCAGGGGCATCAGTCTATCAGACTTTAGGCTGTACTACAAGGCCATAGTGAACAAAAGCATGATATTGGCACATCTGGAACCAAATAGAAAACCATGAAATGAAACTCAGATGTTTTACAGCCACCTAATCTTTGATAAACCAAACAAGAACATGCACTGGGAGAAAGACTCCCTATTCAATAAATGGTGCTGGGAGAACTGGATAACCACATGTAAAAGACTGAAACTGGACCTGCACCTTTCTCCACTCACTAAAACTGATTCAAGATGGGTAACAGATCTAAATCTAAGGCATGAAACAGTAAAAATCCTCAAAGACCAACTGTGGGGAAAACACTTGAAGTTTTCGGACTGGGGAAAAGACTTTATGAAGAAGACTTCAGTGGCCATTGCAACAACAATAATAAACAAATGGGATTTAATTAAATTGAATAGCTTCTGTACAGCTAAGGAGACAACAACCAAAGCAAACAGATAACCATCAGAATGGGAAAAGATCTTTGCATACTATGAATCAGACAAAAGCTTGATAACTAAGATTCACATAGAACTCACTAATTAACATAAAAAAGCCAACAATCCTTTGTATCAATGGGCAAGGGAGATGAATAGAGCCTTTTCTAAAGAAGATAGATGAATGGCTAATAAACATATGAAAAAATGCTCATCATGCCTAATTATCAGAGAAATGCAAATTAAAACCATCCTGAGATCTAACCTAACTCCAGTGAGAATGGCCCACATCACAAAATCTCAAAGCTACAGATGTTGGCATGGATGTGGAGAGAAGGCGATACTTTTACACTGCTGCTGGGACTGAAAACTAATACAACTCTTTGGAAGGACGTAGGGAGAATCCTCAAAGAACTCAAATTACACCTCCCCTTTGATTCTGCAATCTCATTACTGGGCATCTACCCAGAAGAAAAAAAATCTTGAGGACATTTGCACTACACTGTTTATTGCAGCTCAATTTACAATTGCCAAACTGTGGCAAAAACCTAAATGCCCACCAATCCAGGAATGGATTAACAAGCTGTGGCATATGTATACTATGGAATATTATCCAGCCACTACAAAAGATGGACACTATACATCATTGGTTCTCAACCTGTGGGTCACGACCCACAGGAACTATATTAAAGGGTTGCAGCATTAGGAAGGTTGAGAACCACTGCTATACATCTTTTGTATTAATCTGAGTGGAAATGGAACATTATTCTTAGTAAAGCATCACAAGAAAGAAGAATTTAATGTATTCAATTCTGATATGAGGACAGTTGATGACCTAGTACATAGTGGGGGGTGGTGGAATGAGGGAGGGGAGAAAGGGAAGGAGGGAGGGAGGGAGGGGGTAGGGGTCATTGTGTGCAACACATCTCTTTTGGGCAGGACACAATATAAGAGGGACTTTACCTAACAAATGCAATCAAATGTAACCTGGTTCTCTGTATCCCTAATAAATTAAAAAAAAAAGTTATGGCTTGGCACCCATAGCTCAGTGGTTAAGGGGGCCAGCCACATACACCTGGGGTGGTGGGTTAGAACCCAGCCCAGGCCTGCTAAACAACTTAACAAAAAAACAGCTGGGTGTTTTGGTGAGTGCCTATAGTCCCAGCTACTTGGGAGGCTGACGCAAGAGAATTACTTAAGAGTTAGAGGTTGCTGTGAGCTGTGACGCCAAGGCACTCTACCAAAGGTGACATAGTGAGACTATCTCCAAAAAAAAAAAAGTTATAATCAGACAAGTTTGAGTTAATTAAGATTATTGTGGCAGGAAATCAGAGAGATTCCAAGAGTAAGAATGTACCAATGCCAACTGAAAGATGGGAGAAGCCATGTGTCAAGAACTCTGAGTGGTTCCCAGGAGCTGAGGGAGGCACCTGACAGCCAGCAAGGGAATGGGGACCTCAGACCTATGATGCAGGGATCTGAATTCTGCCTACAGACTCAATGAGCTTAGAAGCAGATTGTCCCCTAGAGACTCCAAATGATAGCCCAGCCTGCCTCTCAGCTTGATTTCAGCTTAAGACCCTAAGCAAAAAATTTAGTCTAGTTAAGCCCACCGGCATTTCTGACCCCACAGCAGTGAGGTAACAAATAAGTAAGATATTAAGCTACTAACTTTGTGATTGTTTGTGAAGCAGCAATAGAAAACTAACAAATAATCATTCTGTACTAGTGTTTCTTTGCAATGACCAAATCCTGTGATTACAGTAGGATTTTTACCAACTCATTTACTATCCTGTAAGCCCTCCTGTTTTTCCCTTTCCTGAATTTCTGCCTTCCTTTTCAGTGTCTATGGAAATACTATCCAAGAAAGGATTCTACCTGAAATTAGTTTTTATATTTAAAAATAAATTAAGGTACTAAAAAAAGAACAAACTTCTTTGGACGGTGTCCAGCTCATAATACTACCCTTTTACAATCAACCCATATCCTGAATCAAGGACCAGAGATCAAACAATAAATAAGGAATTAGTATAATCAACCCATAAAGATAAATCAAAGATAAATCAGGTAATTAAATTCATCAGTGACCAATGAGGTCCACATTCATTCCAATAAATATGTAAAAATAAAAAAAGTACAATACAAATAAAATCAGATTTTGAAAGTGCAAATCTCTAATGAGAACTTACTGTCTCAACATAGAAAACAGTCAAATAATTACGTACACTGAGTCAGAAAATTATTTTAATAGTTATAAAACTTTTTTTTTTACAGAATCAGTATAAAATAGCAGTTGATTTCTCCATAATTATCAGAATTATTTATATTTGAGGTCTTGGCTAAGTGAGGCTGAAATCAACAAAAGGTCTTGGACTGTTGGCTCAGAAATCATCCTAGGAAGCCTGCCCTGTTGATATCTGTCATGCTTAGCTCTTATGAGATGACCGGTCCTTTAAATAAAAAGTATCTCTCTTTTTTTCATTCATTCTTTGGAGGCTTGAAGTGAATTCGGCAGCGTTCATTAAACACCTATAATATTTAAACAGAAATAAAAGTCACTAAGTCAACCTGTAATAAGCAGGCCTGGAACTAAATTCAACACAGCGTGCTTTCAGGAAGATATTATCATTTTTGTCCCAACACACCAGATCTAGGAAACAGAAGAGTTTCCTTAACAGTTCAAACTGACTTAACAGGTGCTAAGTACATAAAAGGTCTTAATGTCCATTTACAAGACAATTTAATACAGTAAAACCTCTATAAGTTGACAGTCACCATACAGAAGCGGTCATCGTAAGGAACTAGGCCCACTGTACTAATACACACAAGTGGTGCATGTCCAGTCTATGAAAATTAGGTCAACTTAAGGAGATGATCAACGTAGGGAGTGGTCAGCTATCGAGGTTCTACTATATTTTTAATAAAATTAAGTTATTCAAGGAAAAATCATTAAGAGAGATGGGTGGCACCTGTGGCTCAGTGAATAGGGTGCCGGCTCCATATACCAAGGGTGGTGGGTTCATACCTAGCCCTAGCCAAACTGCAACAAAAAATAGCCAAGGCATTGTGGCAGGTGCCTGTAGTCCCAGCTACTCAAGAGGCTGAGGCAAGACAATCACCTAAGCCCAAGAGCTGGAGGTAGCTGTGAGCTGTGATGCCACAGCATGCAAACAAGGGTGACAAAGTGAGACTGTCTCTTAAAAAAAAAAAGAAAGAAAAACCATTAAGAGCCAGTTAATTTAGTAATTATCTGGATATAATTTGATAATTAGATAAAAATATCTAAAATAAGTTAAAGAGGGCGGCGCCTTTAGCTTAAGGAGTAGGGCACCAGCCCCATGTAGTGGAGGTGGCAGGTTCAAATCCAGCCTCAGCCAAAAACTGCAAATAAAATAAGTTAAAGATAAAGCTTTTCACATTACTTTTTTATAGAATTGTTTTATTATTTAAATATTTGTTGTAGGCTGAGTGCCTGTAGCTCAAGCAGCTAAGGTGCCAGCCACATACACTAGAGCTGGTGGGTTTGAATCCAGTCCAGGCCTGCCAAACAACAATGACAATCAAAACTACAATCAAAAAATAGCCAGGCATTGTGGCAGGCACCTGTAGTCTCAGCTTCTTGGGAGGCTGAGGCAAGAGAATCACTTAAACCCAGGAGTTGGAGGTTGCTGTAAGCTGTGATGCCACCGCACTCTACCCAGGGTGACAGCTTGAGGCTCTGTCTCAAAAAATAAATAAATAAACAAATAAAATTGTTGTACTTTCTAAATGTGTGCCAGATCCTTCCCAGAAGTAGTTATACTTGCCAGACAGACCAATTTTTTGCTAAACTGTATGAATTTATAGTTTTTTTGTTCTACATACCTTGTTTCCTAAAAATCTAAACAAAAATAATCACAAATCACAAAGAACACTCAGTAACTAAATGTTTCTCAATATGGAACTGTGTTAAAGAAAAAATTGCATGATGATTTGATAAATACCTATGCAAGATTATAAAAGAATAAGGAAGCTCTTTATGTTCTGATTTGAAAAGATCTCCAACATATAATACAGGAAAAATACAAAGTGTGGACAACACAGTTCCATTTGTGTAATGAAGGCAGAAAAATAAATACATACATAAAATTAGAAATACCTGAAAGCATATATCCTTTCAGAGATAAGAGAAAGGAAGGAGACAGCTGAAGGAGAGGGATAAGAAGCAGAAGTTTTACTATATATCCTTTAATATATAAAATTCTAAAATCAAAAATAATTTCTTCTCAGAATTTACTCTCATTTTTTTAATGTAAGGAATAAATCATTTTAAAATCACCTATGTTGACTGCTATTAACTATCAAAAAATCTATAAATAGAGGGAGCTTCTAAGATACCAGCATTAGAGTTCTTAAGCTGGGAGTGATACCTGAATATTCATTTTAATAACATTCTTTAAATTCTACATATTACATATTCTTTGTTATGTGTACACATATCTCATAATTAAAACAGATATGTGTACACAGACCATATCTCTTTTAATGTAAAAATTATATAGATTTTTTTCTAGCACTTTGGTCCTTTCACTCCAGTTTCCAGTCTTGATATTTTCCTGAAATTCCCAGTGCTCAGACCAGAGGAGGCTTCAGATTTGATACACTAGTTGGGATGATCTGGCTGAGCAGCTCCAAATCCTTTTCCTAAATGATTTCCTATATGTCTTTGCTGGTCTATTACATCACAGCTGAATTTTCTTCTTTTTAAAACAGGGGGCCCTCATTTTCTGTTGAGTGGATACAGCATATTTTCTTTAAAACTATTATCAAATGGCTAGGCGTGGTGGCTCACTCCTGTAATCCCAGCACTTGAGAGGCCAAGAAGGGTGGAATGCTTGGGCTCACAAGTTGGAGACCATGCTGAGCAGAGCAAGGCCCTATCTCTAAAGAGAAAAACAGCCAGGCATTGTGGTGGGTGCCTATACTCCCAGCTACTTGGGAGGCTAAGGCAAGAAAATCACTTAAGTCCAAGAGTTTGAGGTTGCTGTGAGCTGTGATGCCATAGCACTCTAGCATATATCACAACCTCCACACTTGGTTATTCAAACCAGATATTCATTTGGACTTCTCCTTCATCCAATCCCAAGAGTAAATATTACTTCTCCAGAGAATACAAATGGACAAATATTGCCATAATCTTTCAAGTAGCAAACACCTTATCACATTGGTGGAAAGGGAGAGAATAAGAAATCTTGGTAAAGAGGATAAGATAAAGAAATGTGACAAAGCAAAAAAAGATCAATTTTGTAATTTATTCATGTCTCAGCAAGTTGATACACTCATTCTACTTTTGGTACAGTTAAACTTTTTCTTAAAAGCATATAGCTTAACTCTATCTTATTAGTTAAATTCAAAAAAGAGAAAATTTTCAGTTCATCTTTTCAGATTTAATGGATTTTTTTAGAAATCTTTTAGGAGTTATAGAGAAGGTAAATGAATCTACTTTTATAAGAAACTAAAAGTCAGAGTTTTGCAATTTTTGACTGTATGTAAATTCCTGATGTCTAGGTCCTAATCACAACTGTGCAGTGGTAACAAAGAGCATGTGAATCTATTAGCAATAAAAAGCCTATCAGATAGCAGGAAAGCTAGGTACACCAAAATATTTCATGATCAGAGTCATTAGAAGGCAAGCAACCGCAGAGAGCAGCTGACTGAAAATTTATGAAAAATAACTGAGTTCAAAAGGCTAATTTTAACAAATAAGCTCCTTTAAGGTTCTGAGATAAGCAAACTCACACATCAAATATGCCTGTAATCAGTAGTGGGAGGACAAAAGAATGTCTCTCATTCTCAATTCTATTATGATAGCAAGTCATACAATTCTACCATACATGCTATGAAGCTTTTTTTTTTGGAAGACAGAGCCTCAAGCTGTCCCCCTGGATAGAGTGTTGTGGCATCACAGCTCATAGCAACCTCCAACTCCTGGGCTCTAGCGAGTCTCCTGCCTCAGCCTCCCAAGTAGCTGGGACCACAGGCGCCTGCCACAAACGCCCAGCTATTTTTTGGTGGCAGCCATTATTGTTGTTTGGCGGGCCCAGGCTGGATTCAAACCCACCACCTTAGGTGTATGTGGCCGGCGCCTTAGCCACTTGAGCCACAGGAGCCGAGCCTGAAGCTTTTTTTAAGATATAAGGTCTCACTTTGTCACCCAGGCTGGAGTGCAATGGCATGATCATAGTTCACTGTAGCCTTGAATTCTTGGGCTCAAGGAATCCTTCCACCTCAGTATCCTGATTAGTTTATCTAGGAGTAGAGACACAAGCCACAACATGCTCTGCTAATTTTTTTTTTTTTAAAGACAGAGTCTCCATTGTGCCTGGCTGATTTTTAGAAGATGGCTCTATTTAGACACTAAAGGCAATCCCCCAATAAAAGGTGAAAATCCTCAGTTGTAAATATAAATGAATGATCCTTAGAGCAGGGGTCCTCAAATTTTTTAAACAGGGGGCCAGTTCATTGTCCCTCAGACCATTGGAGGGCCAGACTGCGGGCCCTGGGACAAGTCGGCTGCTAAGCAGGACAGGCAGTGGTGGCAAAAATAGCCAGTGGGCCAGATAAATGTCCTAGGCGGGTCGTAGTTTGAGGACGCCTGCCTTAGTGCTTTATGGTGCTCTTGACTCTCCTTCCCTTGGTTTCCCCTTGCTAGTTCGGTTTCCCTGCTATTCATACTTCTTTCCAAGAACCAACATTGTTTTATACCTTCCAGCTCCTGTCATTTACAACTTCTTCAACGTTCAATTCTGACTGCATCCATTTCAACTGCAAGAAAGAAAAAGAAATTAAAGTTATGAAGTTTAAAGAACTAAAACCATACTCTAACTCTATTATATTTTCCCAAAAAATTCTGCTGCTGCTGTCTTATCTTTTTTTTTTTTTTTTTTTTTTTTTGGAGACAAGAGCCTCAAGCTATTCCCCTGGGTAGAGTGCCATGGCATCACAGCTCACAGCAACCTCCAACTCC
>NW_003852484.1:3589259-3592819 GCF_000181295.1 Otolemur garnettii | reverse complement strand
CCATCATTGTTGTTTGGTGGGCCCGGGCTGGATTTGAACCCGCCACCTTAGGTGCATGTGGCTGGCCACTTGAGCCACAGGTGCCAAGCTGCTGTCTTATCTTTATCTGTTAACAGCAGACTTTTGAATCTCCTTTGACATAACTCACTCTCCTTGTATCTAATCAACTGTTAGTCTTCTGTAACAATGGTTCTCAAGCTTTGCTGCATATTATAATCACCTTAAAAATTAAAAAAAAATTCAATACCAAAAACTTTTCCAATTTCAAAAAATTTCAGGACATACAAATGAACAAGAAACATATAAAACAAAATGGTCAATTCTTCTTGGAAAAGGCTTTAAAAAAAGCTAAATCTTACTCCTGTATAAAGAAATGCAAATTAAGCTATAATATGACAAAATGAAAAATACTTAGAAGTCTGATAAAACCTACCATTAGTGAAAGTGTGGGAAAAGATATACACATTCTTAGTAAGAGTATAAATTGTTACAAATTGTATGGAGGGCAACTTGGCAGGATTCAACAAAAATGTACATTCACGATGTCCTTGAACCCAACAATTCTAGTTCTAGAAATTAATTATATAACTGCAGACTTGCAAAGATTAGCACAGAAGAATAAAAAGAAGGACAAGGAGGTGGAAAGCTGATTTAGACAGAGAAAAAAGAATCAGGAAGAAAAACAGGGATAACAAAAGGACTACACAAGACCCAAGTGATCTAGAAAGGTATGATTCCGTGGCTTGACCATACAACCAGAGGTGTGAAGCTAAACATGATGTCTTCCCAACCTTCTTTATAATTGCCACCCTAATTACTTTACGAGAAAAGTAGCCAGTTTTCCACTACTAGGGCCAGATACTCTTGGTTACATCTGGTCAGAGGACTGGAAAAAAATCTAGCTAATTCCAGGAAAAGGGCTTAAATGCTCAGGAAAATGAGGGGAATGAAGTATGAACTACAGGTTGAGGCAGCAGAAAGGTTAAAACCAGGATGTTTTCCTCAGGCCAGTGTCAAAAACCAGACCAGATTTGGGAACAAAATGCTAAGAGAGTCTGATAAGATCTGGACCACCATGACCCTGAAACCTTGGCCAAGGATGATGACCAAGTAGGAGTATAGCTCAGGCAGGAGATTTAAGAAATGTGCATGCAACACTAATAAGAATGGAACTTGGTACTGATCCTTGCAAATTCCCTTCCTAGATTCAGAACTGGTACCAAAGCACAGGTAGGTACAATAGCTGGAACTGTGGAAGGAGGGAAAGGACTGCATTTCTGATAACTGGTCCTGTATTGGGAAGTAAAAACAAGCCTAAAGCAGATCACCAAAGAAAGAAACCTCAGTTTGACATATTAATCAGCCATACAGACAAAAACCATTAAAGTTTCATTGCTCTGTCGAAGTATGTACTCACTGCCAAATATCAACTTTAGCTGGACAGCAGGATGACAACATGTCACTAAGACAGCCTTCATAACATCTCTCTCTTTAAAGGGATGCCATGTAGATAAGGGTTTAGACTCATCCTGTGTCACTACAGGAGTTACGTATGTATACATATACACATACATTACAGGAGGCAGATTTTTGCAATATATACATATATAAAAAAATCTTGAACAATTAGAACCATCCAAAAAGAGAAAACATTGGCTCGGCGCCTGTAGCACAGTAGTTATGGCATCAGCCATATACATCGAGGCTGGAGGGTTCAAACCTGGCCCAGGCCAGCTAAAACAATGACAACTGCAACAAAAAACAGCTCGGCATTATGACAGGCCCCTGTAGTCCCAGCTACTTGGGAGGCTGAGGCTAGAGAATCACTTAAGCCCAAGAGTTTGAGGTTGCTGTGAGCTGTGACACCACAGCACTCTACCAAGGGCAACATAATAGAGCCTGTCTCAAAAAAAAAAAAAAAAAAAAGAGAGAAGACACTGACAACACCCTGCTCTTAAACAATGGTTAAAACTTCATTAAATACAAGGTAGAAACCACAGGTTGGTGATAACATAAAGATGATTAATGCTACACATAAGGAGTCATGGAGACCGAAAAAGGAAAGGAAAGGAACTGCTACCTCATACTAACCAATATGCTAGCTCCTACATAGGTATATAATCTCACCCTCACCAAAAGAAAACATAGGAGATCACAAAGTATCAATCCCACCTTAAAATCAGAAGTTTCAGAACAATTCATTTACAAGGTTATGAAGCCACCCAGGTATATGGGATTTATTTCCTGAGAGCTGTCTGCCTTTATAAACCATATTTCTTCATATTCTAGAACACTGCAGATATTATAGCCAACTTCTAGTACAATTTCATCACTGACATCAATAAAGTGTCACCTCTAAAATGGTTGTTTTTGAGGTACTGGGTCTTCAACAGGTAAATTTCCTCTCAAAGGTCACAGCAGTTACAGAGTTCCAGGAAGGAAGGTACTTTTTCTGAGATAGAAATTCAGGTAAAAACTGAAGATTTTTTGACTGGCATCTCTGTATCTAAATAAAGTGTGCTCACTAAACTAACTGAAATTTGACTATTAGTCACAACTTAATGTAAAGAAACTAACTGAATTCAGAGTCAGAAGAAATAGCTTAAAGCCCCAGTTCTACCACTTATTAGTTCATGACTTTGGGGATGTCAGTTAGTATCTGAGTCTCAGTTCCCTCATACAGAAAATGAAGAGGTAGAGCTGAAACATCTCTTAAGAACTCTCTCTGTGATTCCATAATCTTCATAGCAAACTTGAAAATAAAAAAAAAAAAATTTCACATTTCCTTATTTGCTTACATATGACTCAGGGGTATCTCCTAACTCTATAAATTGTAAGAGTAGAAAGCACACCTCATTTAACTCTGATTGGCTTCTAAACCCCTCCTTGGTCGTTCTGGTGATTCTCTCTGGGCGCTAAAAGTATAGGGGTGGATGTGAGGGTTCAGCAAATTGTATGACACAATCACTTCAAAACACTCAGTGGTTTAGAATTTTGAACTTTGTCCTTCACTAACAAGAGTCACTCTATTCTAACTTAATTTGCAAACTGATTTTTTTTCAGTTTCTGATTTAATAGCCTTGCCCTACAGTTTCCTCTGTTAATAGCTTTAAAAGTCTGTTGAAATCTAAAATCACCTAGACTTTAACCAGCTGTCCATGGGTCTTCATGAACAGAGAGAGCAGAGTAAGGCGAGCATTACCACACAGATTCACTGTGTGAGGGATCCGCCACTGCCTGATGAAAGAACAGCAAAGACAGTGGCTGACTCCTGGATCCACAGACACCCTGAATCAATGGGATGACCTAGAAAGTGTAGCAGCCGGGTCTGTGCACCCATGTATAGGTACAGTGAAAGGTTTTTCCTTTCTTTTGCAGTATAGGATTTTAAGAGTTGGCAACATACCCTTTTCATGTTTGGCTATATCTACTAATCAAAGGGCAAACTTCAAGACTGCTCTGTGTGAAAAGCATGACTCCATTCCACAAGGATCTGTAAGTCACCTATCGTGCCACCTTAAAATATGAATGTGATTTTACTAATTGCACAGTGGTCAGAT
>NW_003852484.1:3570632-3588883 GCF_000181295.1 Otolemur garnettii | reverse complement strand
CAGGAGTTGGAGGTTGCTGTGAGCGTGATGCCATGGTACTCTACCCAGGGGGATAGCTTTAGGCTCCATCTCAAAAAAAAAAAAAAAAAAAAAAAAAGCCTGTTTTAGGTAATAACTAATGAATTTAGGAGTAAAGTGGTACAATGTATCCAATACACTCTCAAAATGCTTTAGGAAAAAAAACGCGTTTATATGTGTAGGTGTATGTGGAGGACAGGGAGGGGGAGAGAGGCAGGGGAGGAGAAAAGGAGGGAGGAGCGACTAAACTGTTAGGTAGGTCAAACAATATAAACAGTAAGTGAACACAGGTAAAGGGCACAGGGGAGTTCTTTGTACTGTTCTTTTCTGCAAATTCAAAATTACGTGTAAATAAAACAAAGAGTTACCTCTAAGAGTCCTCTCAAAAAAAAAATAGCAATGCATTTCCATATAATAAAATATGCGGTTTATTTCAACTGTTTCATTAACACATCACACACAAGGGCTATAAAGAAATCTGATTATATTTAAATTAGTACTATAGCTTTACAGATGAAGAGAATAATATCCTAAAGCTAAATAGTCTGTATTATATTTCAGCAAATTTCTGCAAAATGAAACCAGAGGTAAATATTTTCAAACTATAACTACATTAAGAAATGTTTCTTCTCAAAATAAGTGTCAAAAGGTAGATACTGTACAGATGTGATTTCCTAAGAATTTCTGATATGGTGTTGTTCCATACTGAGCCTTAATGAAAATAAAGTAAAATCATATACTTACTGTAGCTAAAGCTGCTGCTACACTGCATTTGCATAGGAAGCGCACATTAACTTACCAACTACTACCTTAATGTAATAAAATAAGGCCCAGTGGAAATAAAGCACTCACCTCCTCGTTATTTTTTTTCAATAACCATATCTTATCCAAATTTTTTATATTAAAAACAGCTCTTATTTTGGCTACAACTGGAAAAACTTTGCCTGAGAAATGTTAACTCTGTTCCACTTACCTTTGTCTGCTCTTTTCTAAGTTGCTTTAATAATGTTAAATCGTCCAAATTCTTTTCTCTCTCTTCTCGGAGGGTTTTTACTACTGCTGAGGTCTGGGCTATACAACTTTTTATGACTCTGTCCCTACTGGCATGAGCTGCCATCAACTAAAAGAACAAAGGGAGGAAAAGGGGGTGGGGAAAACATCAATTTATCACATTTTACTGGTTTTTTAAAAACATTTTGATACTAGAGAAATTTAATACTTTCTAAAACAGTGCTATAAACTGAATTCATGGAAGAAAAGACTGTACTGAATCAGCTATATCATCTAAAAAAAATAGATAGAAGGAAACAACTCTGAGGGTGGGAGGTATGAGGCTCCAGGCTGTCTCCTTCCTCAATATGCTCCCAGTACTTCCTGCTCCTTTCCTCTTGCATTCCCCTGCTGGGCTTTTCATTGCAGCTTCCCTTATCCCAATCTCTGCATTTATTTCATCCATATGTTCCTTTATCCTACATCCACCTTCTCACACCTCTGAGCCACTTACAGCTCTTCTTCCTCTCTTTTTTTGGTCCTTTCATATTTTTTCAATCTCTTGGTGTCAAGAAGTGAAAGAAATTATAAACTAAACTATGTAGAGAAACCTATGTAGGACAAAGTCCTGTTCAAAATAAGTATTGATTTAAGAAACTTACATATGAAGCACGGATCAGTGGTTGTATCAGCTGTGTGTACTGATTTGAAAGTTGACAGAACAACTCTTTAATAACCTCCATCTTAATGGAAGGTCAAACAATGAAAGCTAACAAAAACAGTTCTTTACTATTTTCTGTCTTGGTTCACAGGGTTGGATAGTAATGATTCAAATACTCTCCATGATCACAGCCAAGTTTTGATGATACTCCCAAATTTTACATTTGTAAAGCCTGTTTCAAGTCCATAGACTTTTTATTGTCCAGCATTGATTTTTTTTTTTTTTTGAGACAGAGTTTCAAGCTGGTGCCCTACCCACTGAGCTATAGGTGCCGAGCCTGTCCAGCATTCATTTTTACTTTTATCTTGGGAATAAACAATGTAAAGCTAGAAAAATCTCAGACTGAAGGGTACATGCTTTAAAAGGGGATCTCATTGCAATTATTTTACTTTTACCATGAGTATACTTTTGAGATTTGGAATTTCTAAAATCAGTGCTTCATAGTAACTTTACTGATCAACTCTTATAAAGAAGCGTTATCATTAGAAAATGCAAATACTTCTTCAGTTATAGAAGAAAGCTGGGTCAGGAACTAGTCAGGGTGAGTATAAGCAACCTGAGCATTTCACAGAGTTCTACTTCTTGACCAAAACAAGATTCAACAGTAGTTACTGGCGTGGGTGGATATCTGCTGCAGGCCTGATCCCTAGAGCAAAGCTACTTTAAAAACTATCCTTTACACGACATACATGTTGCTAGATCCCTCTAGGGTGTAGATGCAGACAAAAACCCAAATGCATAAGGATATCTAAAACAGAGCAGTCCCAAATTTATCCTGATTCAACAAAGGGATTAAAAAATGAGAGTAGCAACAGCATTTACGTGCAAAACAGTACAGTAAGCACTTTATATTAATTCACTTAATCCTCTAACAACCCTATGAACTAGGTACTATTATTACACTGTTTTATAAGGAAGCTGTGGCACAGAGGTCATCTAGTGACCAGAACATGTTCAAGGTCACCCAGCTAGGAAGTAACAGAAGTGGAGTTTATTCTAGATCTGAAATGCAGGTTGTTAATACTATACTATAAACTTCTAGATTGAAGATTATACGGTTAGTAAGGTGAGAAGGGACTATCACTAACATGACCATAAATTCTAGTTCTTTAAACAGTGGCACTTAAAGAAACTAAGTGAACTGTCAAACAACATCATAGTAAATTAGGACTTATACTCATACTACCTACTCCCAATATGGGGTACTCTCAATAAAGTGCACAATCTCACAATTTTCTCAAGCCACATTACTTATCTGATCATTCAATAAAATAGCACATATACTTTAATACAAAGCAGGACAAAAATATCAGTAGTTAATGTTCCAAATTTTATTAATCTTACCTAAAATGGATTTGAGAAATGCACTTTAGGTTTTATTTATTTATTTTTTTGAGACAGAGCCTCAAGCTGTCCCCCTGGGTAGAGTGCTGTGGCATCACAGCTCACAGCAACCTCCATCTCCTGGGCTCAAGTGAGTCTCCTGCCTCAGCCTCCCAAGTAGCTAGGACTACAGGCACCCACCACAATGCCCAGCTATTTTTTGGTTGCAGCAGTCATTGTTGTTTTGGCAGGCCCAGGCTGGATTCAAACCCGCCACCTTAGGTATATGTGGCTGGTGCCTTAGCCACTTGAGCCACAGGCGCCGAGCTGTATTTTAAGTTTTAAATGTTTTCTTTATATGACAATGAAGTCATATAAAGTAACCCTGTGACAGAGTTTAAATCAACAAGAATTGGGCAGTGCCTGTGGCTCAAGGAGTAGGGCACTGGCCCCATATGCCACAGGTGGCGGGTTCAAACACAGCCCCAGCCAAAAACTGCAAAAAAAAAATCCCCAAATAAACAAAAAATAACAAGAATCGTTTGAACTTTCAATAAAAGGATATTAGTAAATAAATTATAAAAAAAATTTAACTGCATCATTATCTCCTTTTGCTTTTGTAAATTAAAAAGAGAAATAAAGGGAGGCAATGAAAAAATATATACTTGAGACACCAAAGCTTCAGTAAAAATCTATCTAACTGAAAGGCCTGAAGGGTTTTAATTCTTTCATATATCAGCTGTCTGGCTTTTTAGCATAGATTCACTCAAAGTTCTTCCTCTTGTTACTGTTACACTTTACTGTTTTACTCCCCTCTTCCTTCCTTTGTGCAGGTCTCCTTAAGTTAAAGAGTGAAAATGCAGAAGCTAAAAAATGGCTGCCTCCATTCTGTTAGAACCATTCTTTCGCAGATTTGTTCAAAATTACGATCATATATTTTCTTTAGTTTGTAGAAACCAGATCAAAACTTAAATGCGCAAGTTACTACAAAAGTTTTGAGACAGACTGTTATTGTCCATTATTTCTATTCTAAGAAACAAGTGGAGGCATCCTTTCTGATTGACCCATCCAAGTTTCAGCTTGTTCAGCTTATTGGTGTTGCTGGGAGGTTTTAATTTCTTTCCATCTGCATGGATTTTATGTTTCTTGGTATTTGTGTCTCTCAAAACTTTCATAATGACCCACATATACACCCTCAGAATTGGGCAAGGAAACATGAAGATGTCCTTCTTTTATTCACAGTTTAGTTACATGATCATAGATTTCTTATTCTGTCAGCAAAGAAAGGCATAAAAGAAGTGAAAGAAGATTTGAAAGATACACTTACAGACTCATAAAGTTGTTTACAGGTTTGGCTGGCATCAATTTTCCCTGCAAAGGAAGCTGTTGGAACCGTAGTGTTTAATTCATGTACTATTCTGTCATCAATTGTCCTCATCACCTTGAGTAATTCCTATGTATATTTAAAATAAAAGAATATAACCTGAATGGAAAGTTAAGTAATAAAAAATAAGTATTTAAGCAAAAAATAAAGCTCTTAGATATTTTACAACTCTTTAAGTTAGGAGTGGGGAAACCAAGGCAAAGTACAACCATAAGAAAATCTTTTATTATGTAAGGATGATAGTAGGTTAAGTAATAGCAGTTCTAACAGTGGGCACCCAATCTGCTCAACTGTAATTATCTTGAGGGTTAAGACGGTCTTACTCATATTTAATGCATTTGCTGTTATGGTGCTTAGTCAACAGCACATGCTCTTTCCATCTCCAACTTACAGTCAACAGAATTCTACTGAACTTATTCACCACAGATTCTCCATCATAATGCAGCAAAAAAATACCCTCTTGGGCTTTTAGCCTTTTCATTTTTTTGTAGTCAAGTATTATTTTTGAAATAAAAATAGGTTAAACAAAACATGCTGCTAGAGAGGAAATCAAAGCTCTTCATGGCCTCCATATTCACAGAACAAGTTGGAATTAGTTTTACCCTTAGTGACCCTGCACACATCTCTCAAGGTTGCTCTCTCCCTTAAAATGCCTTCAACTCCTAAAAACCAAGCAAAAGAAAAATGATACCAAAAGGGCAGGGAACTTGGCCTGGTGACAATGACCCACCAAGCATAGCCTCTCCTCCCCGCATTATGATTAGCACATTCCTTCTCCCTGGTCACTAGGGAACAGTGAGAATCACCTACATTCTGTCTTCAGATGTCTCTAGTAGTACACTCTTCTTTTTCTTGTTTCTCAAATTTATAAAAAACCCAAATATCAAAAACCAAAAAACCATGATTACTGAAAAACCAAAGAAAACAGAATTATAATATACTAGAAATATACTTATTGAAAACATCTAAGACAAAATTCAATATTAATATGTATGTATTAAAAGCAATTGCTTGATTCTCCCGCAACATATGTGCCATCCTACTTCTTTAGCCTTTGACAAACTTAAATCCCTGACTGAAACCAGCTCCTTCATTTCTTTCCATATTCATTTGTTAAAATAAACTTTTATTGGAATTGAAGCATTACTTTCATTTTAGAAAAACTAGAAAAAAATTGTAAAGAAAATAAAATCATCCATGGTTAACCACTGTCAATATTTTAACATGTCTCTTTGGTTTTTTTTCCTATACATATCAATGAACATTTTTAATAAAATGGAGATACTATGTAACATTTTAAAGTCCTACTTTATGACATTATACTATGAGCATTTTGTCCTTGTTACTAAAAACGCCTTTTAGACATTTATAATAGTTTCATAAATATTCTCTCCTATGGAAATGCTAAAACTTACCTGCCCAATTCTCCATTAAGGAACATTAGTTTCCAAATATAATAGTCCATTCAATCTAAACCTGTAGCCTAAATTTTTTTCTACCATTCTATTAATCTTCAGTGAATTTAGTAGCCTTTTCTACATCTCAAAGAGAAATAGCTTGTGGAAAGTTCATAACTGAGACTAATAAAACACAGACAAACTCAGATATAAAAACTAGTTCTTCACACTTCAAAAATATTCCCAGTCTATAAAAAAATTCATGTGAGCAATTAGTCATGTGGATGTGCAATTTGATAAAATATATTAATCATAACAATAAAATCATTCATGTGTTCCTTTGGGGGCAAGACATGATTTTGTAAGAGGGACCTTATCTAACAAATGCAATCAGTGTAACCTGGTTTCTTGTACCCTCAGTGAGTCCCCAACGATGAAAAAAAAGAAAGAAAAAAAAATTCATGTGTTAAAATAAAACCACGTTCTTTATCTCATTTCCTCTTCCTGTATCTTTCTTTTTCATTGATAATATCCTCTGTAAACTGGAATTCTTAGGGGATAATATCACAATATTCATAAGCAACCACAATTTTAAATAGTGTGCTATATACAGTACAACATGTCTGTAAAATGGTTTTAAATTCCAAAAAAATGACAGTAGCACCATTTACGGAGTCAAAAAAATAGGTAAATTGAAGGGTAGTGGGGAGAGGATAAAGAGGAGATGACTGATGGGCACAAAAATACAGTTAGGAGTAAGAACCAGCGTTTGGTAGCACAGCAGGGCAACTATAGTTAATATTTATTGTCTATTTCAAAATAACTAACAGAATAGAACTGGAATGTTCCTAACACAAAGAAATAATAAGTGCCTGAGGTGAGGGATATCCTAATTACCCTGATTTGTTGATTACACATTATATCAGTGGTTCTCAACCTTCCTAATGCCGCAGCCCTTTAATATAATTACTATGGGTCACGACCCAAAGGTTGAGAACTGATGCATTAGATGCTTGTATCCAAACAGCACATGTACCTCATAAATAAAACCATAAACAACTAAAATTGACTAAAAGAAATTAATTAAAAGTAGGTAGGAAGAAGACAGTGATCCACCCTGCCAATTTTACCTTTTACAACTTGTCTTATTAAAAAAAAAAAAAAAGAAGAAGTCCTAGCCAGGTGTGGTGGCTCATGCCTGTAATCTTAGCACTTGGGAGGCTGAGGCAGGCCCATTGCCTGAGCCCAGAAGTTTAAGACCAGCTTAAGCCAGAGCAAGACCCTGTCCCTAAAAATATCCAAGTGTTGCAGCTGGCACATACAGTCCCAGTTACTTGGGAAGCTGAGGCAAGAGAATTGCTTGAGCCAAAAAGTTGGGGGTTGCTGTGAGCTGTGATGCCAAGGTACTCTACCAAGGGTAACAAAGTGAGACTCTGTCTCAGAAAAAAATTTTAAAAAGTGGACAATGCCTATAGCTTATTTGGTAGGGCGCCGGCCACATACAAAGAGGCTGGGAGGTTCAAACCCGGCCCAGACCAGCTAAAACAACAATGACAACTGCAACAATAACAACAAAAAATAGCCAGATGTTGTGGTAGGCACCTGTAGTCCCAGCTACTTGGGAGGCTGACACAAGAGAACTGCTTAAGCCCAAGAGCTGGAGGTTGCTGTGAGCTGTGACACCACAGCACTCTACCCAAGGCAACAGCTTGAGACTCTGTCTCAAGAAAGGAAAAAAATAAAAAGTCCTTTAAAATCTTCTAAAACTTTCTTTTCCCCTGTCTAAATTGAACTAAATTAACCCAGGGTTGGATAAAGTTTGTCTTGGCTATGAAAGTCCTGTGCAATCTTTCTTCTTTAAATAATGCAGCAGGTAGAGAAGAATACCAGAGTTCATTCATCTATTAACTCATTGTTCATTCGAAACAAAATTATACCCTGCTGGGCAAGGTGGCCCATGCCTATAATCCCAGCTACTGGGAAGGCTGAGGCAGGGGGATCATCTGAGCCCAGAAATGTGAGGTTACAGTGAGCTATGATGCCCCTACCTGGGGCAGCAAAGTGGGATTCTTTCTCAAAAAGCAAACAAAAAAACAACAAAACTATAATTGTCCCTTGGTATTATTGGTCCTGGAACCAAGGATGCTCAAGTCCCTTATGTAAAATGGCACAGTATTTGTATATAACCTACCCACATCTTCTCATATACTTTAGATCTCTTATAGATTACTTATAATACCCAAAGCAACGTAATGCTATGTAAATAGTTGTTATACTATATTGCTTAGGGAATGACAAGAAAGTAAGTTCTGCACATATTCTGTACAGATGCAATTTTTCTTCAAATATTTTTGATCTGCTGTTTGAATCCATGGACATGGAACCCACAGATTTGGGAAAGCTGACTATATTAATGTCTAGTATGTGTCAGGCACCATTCTAAACACCAGGGTTACAGTGGTGAACAAAACAGAAAGCAAAATTCCTGAAGGAGGGAAGTAGAAAATAAACAAGTACTCCCATAAACAACATAACTTTGATCCTGAGAAATACAATGAAAACAAAAAAACAAGGTCAGGAACTAGGAGTCATGCCTATAATCCCAGAACTTTGGGAAGTCAAGGATTGTTGGAAGCCAGGAGTTTCAAGACTGGCCTGAGCAATACAGCAAGATCTCACCCCTATAAAAAAGGGGAAGAGATAAAAAATTATGAGGCAAAAACAAACTTTAAGGTGTTTGAACAACTGAAAGAAGGCACGTGGTCTGAGGTAAGTCAGAGTAGAACAGAATATAGAGGATAATATAGACCAGGGGTGGGGAACTTGTAGCCTTTTGACCGAATCCAAGTCTACAGAACAAATCCTTTTATTTTTATTAATACATTTTTGCCCATCTTTTATATATTTTTTATTTTTAAAATGAACATATTTAAAATACCAAAGAATAAAATAAGTTTCAGCGGCGCCTGTGGCTCAGTGAGGATGGCGTCAGCCCCATATACTGAGGGTGGTGGGTTCAAACTCAGCCCCAGCTAAATTGCAACAACAACAACAAAAATAGCCAGGTGTTGTGGCAGGCACCTATAGTCCCAGCTACTTGGGAGGCTGAGGCAAGAGAATTGCCTAAGCCCCAAGAGCCGGAGGCTGCTGTGAGCTGTGATGCCACAGCACTCTACCGAGGGTGACAAAGTAAGACTCTGTCTCTAAAAAATAATAATAATAAAATAAATTTCAATGAAATAATCTTCCCAGATTGACAGGCACAATTAAGTACATCAGTGGGCCTTTGAAGACTAAATTGACCACTGCTATGCTCGTGATTTAGTTCTACCTTCCCCTACCTGACTGGTGCCACTACCACATGAGACTGGGTGGCAAGAATTTATGAGGTCAAGTATGCCAGTATGTTATCAGCTTTTGATAACACTGTACTGTTTCTGTTTGAAGTGGAGTTTGTGAACAGTTGCACAATTCAACAGTATTTTAAAATTCTGTCTGCTTAATAGCCTATCATGTCAAAGAAGACCAAGAGAATGCTGAAGGAAGAACACAGATTTTTTTTCTTTGAGATAAAGTCCACTCTGTCACCCTGGGTAGAGTGTTGTGGCATCATAACTCACAGCAACCTCAAACTCCTGGGCTCAAGTGATCCTCCTGCCTCAGCTTCCTGAGCACCTGGGACTACCAGCACCAGCCACAATGCCTACCTACTTTTTCTAGTTTTAGTAGAGATAGGGTTTCACTCTTCACTCCTGAGCTCAAACAATCCCCCACCTCCATCTCCCAGAGTGCTAGGATTATAGGCATGAGCCACCGTGCCCAGCCAGAAAACAGATTTTTAAATGAGGATTGAGAATTGCAATATTATCTAATTTCTGCTAAAAACAAGATGATTTGCTTGCTTTGTGATACTGCAATAACATTAAAGAAATTCAATGCTTATCAGTATTATAACAGTCATAAGGGCCACACATATTTTAAATTAGCGAGAGAGGTATAAAAGGTTTTTAAAAAATTGAAAACTGGCAGTGCCTGTGACTCACTGAGTAGGGTGCTGGCCCCATATACAGAGGATGTTGGGTTCAAACCCAGGCCCGGTCAAACTGCAACAACAAAAAAAATAGCCGGGCATTGGGGTGGGTGTCTGTAGTCCCAGCTACTGGGAGGCTGAAGCAAGAGAATCACCTAAGCCCAGGAGTTGGAGGTTGCTGTGAGCTGTGTGATGCCACAGCACTCTACTGAGGGCAATAAAATGAACCTCTGTCTCTACAAAAAAAAAAAAAAAAAAAAAAAAAGAATTGAAAGCCTATTCTTTCAAGCAGATATAAAACCTAGAAATAATGCCACTGAAGCAACTTATAAAGTAGGTTACATACTTGGGAGAAAAGGGAAGCCATTCAGTGATGCATAAATTGTGAAAGAATTTCCTTTGCTACCAAGAGTTACTGGCTTTGGCACTCTTGCAAATAGAACATGGGGAATAGATTATCTTCAACCTTTAAGATAAGTGTCATGAAGTTTTACTGAATTTAGTAGATTTAGTCAGCGTATATACAGACAGGGTACCTTCATTACAGGAAAACAAGAAGGGTTTATTGCACAGATAAAAAAAGTATAAACAGATGCAGAAGTTCTTGTTTCTTTTCATTGTATCTTGCTTCAGCAAAATCTCTGTGCTCCTATTTTAAGTGACCCTCTGCAACAAGTTGTAAGTGGTGTTAATTATATTCAAATGCAACACAGCATAGTCAGTTTTGTAACATGTGAAAGTTGAATGATGAGGTATTCAGTGTGGATTTGCTTTATCATCTAAAGCAGTGGTTCTCAACCTGTGGGTCACGACCCACAGGAACTGTATTAAAGGGCCACAGTAATAGGAAGGTTGAGAACCACTGATCTAAAGTGTGTTGGCTATCATGAGAACAGTTAAATTTTATGAAGAAAAGAATTAGCAACATGAATTATTGAAAGATTTCTGTAGGAATGCAGCATTTCTGTGTGATACATCAAATCAAAACAACTTGCATATTTCTTTGCAAGCTATCTTTTGTTTGTTTGTTTGCTTGTTGCAGTTTTTGGCCTGGGCTGGGTTTGAACCTACCACCTCCAGCATATGGGGCTGGCACCCTACTCCTTTGAGCCTCAGGCGCCGCCACTGCAAGCTATCTTTTTTCAAAACACTTCTTCAAAAAGAATTTCTGATGAACATTATCTCCAGTTAGAAAAGGTCACTGATGAGCAGGATGATATATGCAAGTCATCTGAAGAGTAAGCAGCTGTCAGAGTCCTATTAATTGGAGAATACAATGAAAAGTTTACTAACTTTGAGAATCATGAAATCACACTCCCATAGCCCATTTCAGCTTCATTTAGTTGGTGTCACCAAGACACCTAAAGAACTATCTGTGTAAGTGGAATTGATTGAGCTCTTAGCAGATGACATTTTAAAGTCATTATGTGATGCTAAGAAAGATCCAGTTGAAATATAGAAAAATTCAGTAGAATACCCACACCTTCAGCAATATGCCTGAAAAGTGCTTTCTTACTTTTCAACCACTTACTGCTATGAATCTACATTCTCCTACTAACCCCAATAAAGATATTCTTAAGGTCACAAATGACTCATCTAGAGGATCAACTGAAAATTTGGACCTCTGTGCTGCAACCAATTATTCAAATGTTTTCCAACAAAAAGCAGGCACAACAAAGTCATTAAAAGGTTAATTAACTTTAAAATTAAATATCTTTCACTTTCTGAAATTATTAAGTATATATTTGTTAGATTTTTACAAAATAACGTACTCTTTTTTTTTTTTGAGACAGAGCCTCAAACTGTCCCCCTGGGTAGAGTGCCGTGGCATCACAGCTCACAGCAACCTCCAACTCCTGGGGTCCCCTGCCTCCGCCTCCCAAGTAGCTGGGACCATAGGCACCTGCCACAATGCCTGGCTATTTTTTGGTTGCAGCCATCATTGTTGTTTGGTGGGCCCGGGCTGGATTCCAACCTGCCAGCTCAGGTGTATGTGTCTGGTGCCTTAGGCATTTGAGCCACAGACACCGAGCCAATAACATACTTTTTTTTTGAGACAGAGCCTCAAGCTATTGCCCTGGGTAGAGTCCTGTGGCATCACAGCTCATAGCAACCTCCAACTCCTGGGCTCAAGCGAGTCTCCTGCTGCCGCCTCCCAAGTAGCTGGGACTACAGGCACCTGCCACAACGCCTGGCTGTTTTTTGGTTGCAGCCATCATTGTTTGGCGGGCCCAGGCTGGATTTGAACCTGCCAGCTCAGGTGTATGTGGCTGGTGCCTTAGCCGCTTGAGCCACAGGCACCGAGCCCATACATTTTTTAAAGTATATCAACTTGCAGTTTCTTGAATGTGGCCTTATTTGATTATAGCTAATTTAATGTGGCCTTCTAACATGAAAAACTTCCCTACCCCTTGTCTAGATAATGGAAATGGTTAAAGATTCTGTTCTATAGGCAACAGAGTTCTAGACAAGGGAATAACATTACTTTTTCAAAAGACAACAGTGGCTGGTGTGTGAAGAATGGATTACAGGAGGAGAATGGGAACAGAGTGACCATTTAGGAGATTACTGGGATGGTCTAGTCAAAAGATAAAGATGGTATGATAAAGTGGTAACCCTAGAATCAGATTTAGGATATATTTTGAAGATACAGCTAATAGGACTTGCTGATGAATTAGTGGTGGGGGATTGAAGAAAGGGATAACTTTGAGGTTTGAGGCCTATGCAACTAAATATATGATAGTGCCATTAATTGATGCAGATGGGGAAAAGACTGGGGAAGGAAGAGATGTGGGAAGATCAAAAGTTCTGTTTTGATTCACAGGATATTTGATGATACTAAGGCTTACTATTAACTTTTTATGTGATATTGGTATTATCTTAAAATTCTGTAATTTTTAGGAGATAAAGATCGAAATATTTATAGAAAAGAAGACTATCTAGAATGTACCTCAATATAACTAGGTTGGGGGGGCAAGTGGTAGCAATACATAGATAAAATAAGAGAGGTCACGATGCTGGAGTTGAGGGATAGGTTCATAGTATATGTGGCAACATTTCTCCTTTTGTTTATGTTTGAGATTTTGTAGAACAAAGTTTTGGTTTTTTTTTTAAGTTCTGTTCAGACTTGTTAAGTTTGAGAGATCTGTTACATATCTGAGTAGAAAAATGGAGTAAAAAGTTGAATGTACCAGCGACACTGATTAGGCCTAGAGCTGTATTAATGAACTGATGTTCTTTAAAGCCATGAACCAAGAAAAGATCACTGAGGGAGAATGGGAAGTGGAGAGCACCTATGATCAAGAAGCAATTCTAGGATCTAAAAGTACAGAAAAAATCTGTGATGCCACAGAAATCAGAGGAAGAATGATTTAATTAAGGAAATGGTCAATTATGTTGAATGATAACTAAGTCAAGAATTCTTTTTTTTGAGACAGAGCCTCAAGCTGTCCCCCTGGGTAGAGTGCTGTGGCATTACAGCTCACAGCAACCTCCAACTCCTGGGCTCAAGCGAGTCTCCTGCCTCCGCCTCCCAAGTAGCTAGGACCACAGGCGCCCGCCACAACGTCCGGCTATTTTTTTTTTTTTTTTGGTTGCAGCCGTCATTGTTGTTTGGCGGGTCCGGGCTGGGGATTCGAACCCGCCACCTTAGGTGTACGTGGCTGGTGCCTTAGCCAGTTGAGCTATAGGCACCGAGCCTAAGTCAAGAATTCTATGTACAGAAAATTATCTTTTAGATTTAGGAAAATAGAAATCATGGGTGACCTTGAAGTGAGCTATTTAAGCAGTGTTTAATAGACTGCAGGTGGCTTAAGTACAGGCAGTAAGAGAAAACATGGTGTTGAGATTAGGCCTACTATTACAGGTCATGTTATAGGATTTTAGTCTTCTCCATAGCCAGTGAAATGTCTTAAGTGTGGTGGCGTTACATGAGTTGATCTGTGTTCTGAAATGATTGCTGAAGTTAAAATTATGGTGTGGAAAACAGAATGAGAGAAATAGGAGTAAAGAGATCAGTTGAGAGACTGGTACAATAATCCAGGTAAAAGATTATGCAGTTTGACATTTCCTAGGGTTTATATCAACTATGAACTTTGACCAGTTTTGAGTTTGAACATTAATCACTGTAGCCAAAGTCTCCTCCAATAAAACAATTTGGAAAGGGCGGCGCCTGTGGCTCAGTGAGTAGGGCGCCGGCCCCCTGTACCAAGGGGGCGGTACAAACCCAGCCCCCAGCAAACTGCAAAAAAAAAAAAAAAAAAAAAACAAGGATTGTGGCAGGCAGCAGTAGTCCCAGCTGCTCCGGAGGCTGAAGCAAGAGAATCACCTAAGCCCAAGAGCTGGAGGTGCTGTGAGCTGTAATGCCACGGCACTCTACCAAGGGTGACAAAGTGAGACTCTGTCTGTGGAAAAAGAAAAATTGGACAAACTATTAAATTCCTTATATGGCAATGGAAATACATCTACATTAAATAGGTAAATGAATCCATCAACTTTACAGTCTTATCAATAGAACCCACAAACGTGGATTACCAAATATAGTCATATGTCACTTAATGATGGGGACACATTCTGAGAAATGCTGTCGTTTTGTGTCAGCATTTTACATCATAGTGTACTTACATAAACCTTACTACATAGCTAGAATATATAGTATAGGATATTATTCCTAGACTACATACCTGTACATCAGGCCACCGTACCAAAGACCATAGGCAACTGTAACACAATAGTAAGTATCTGCTATTTATGTATGTAAGCATATAAAGGCACAGTAAAAATATGGTGTTAATCTTATAGGACTACTGCCATATTTGTGGTCCAAAATGTCATTATGTGGCATGTGACTACATACCAGTTTTTATCTGTGTATTACAGAATTATCAATGTATGATCTAGAGCTTAGCTTTCAACATGGCAGACCCTAGCCACATGAGTTATTTAAATTAAAATTAGGCCAGGCACAAAGGCACTCTGGGAGGCTGAGGCAAGCAGACTGCCTGAGCTCAGGAGTTCTAGACTAGCCAGAGCAAAAAATCGAGACCCCTCATCTCTACTAAAAATAGAAAAAGTAGCCAGGTGCTGCGGAAGGAGCCAGTAGTCCCAGCTCCTCAGGAGGCTGAGGCAAGGGGATCCTTTGAGTCCAAGAGTTTGAGGTTGCTATGTGCTATGACACCATGGCTCTCTACTCAGAGAATGAATAAATGGGTGGTACCTGTGGTTCAATGGAGTAGGGCACTGGCCCCATATACCAGAGGTGGCGGGTTCAAACCCGGCCCTGGGCAAAACAAAAAAGCTACAAAAAAAAAAAAAAAGAATAAATTAATTAAGTTAAATGACCAGCCTGAGCAAGAGCGAGACCCTGTCTCTACTAAAAATAGAAACAACTAGCCAGGTGCTGGGTAGGTGCCTGTAGTCCCAACTACTCAGGAGGATGAAACAAGAGGATGGCTTGAACTCAAGAGTTTGAGGTTGCTGTGAGCTATGATGGTACAGCACTCAAGCTCAGGGCAATTGAGCAAGACTGCCTCAAAAAAAAAAATTAAACACAATTTGAAATTTACTTCCTCAGTTGCACTAGCCACATTGCAAGCATTCAAGAGCCTCATGTTGCTAATGGCTACCACATGAAGACAACACAAATGTGGAACATTTCCACCATCACAGGAAGTCCTATTGGACAGTATTATATTCTAGAAAATACAATGATAATCTCTAAACTGATAATGTATTTGTTCAGAGATTGCTGAAAACAGTAAGCTATTCTTAAATGTCACAGAAAAGATTCTAGAAATGTTAAAAAGAAGGAAATAAAGGAGGTAAGATGCAAGAAGGGATTTCTATTAAAACTGGAAAAGTGGAAGGAATGTGAACCTCACTAAGCTCACATTTCTTTATAGGAAAAAAATTATCAAAGCTCTTTAGGCAACTTAAAGAGGTTCTTCTAGGCAAAAGGTCAGGTGGCACTCACTGACTGAGAGCAAATGAAGGTGAATGCAGGCACAAAAATGCTGCTATTGAATCAAGTGGATCATCCATAAGGCGTTATTTATTGCCTACCTGATGCCTAGATCTGATGGCACACTCTCCTCCCACTTTCTCGCTCACAAATTCACCAAGAAAATATACAGAAGACACCCGTGAACAGACATAATATGCAATAAACTGCAACACACGTCCACAGAGATAAGAAAGAAATACTCAGGTAAGTAGTTCTCTAAAGGCTACATTTTGTATAGGCCCTAGAAACCACAGCTTCTAAATATCAAATCATGGTAAAAGATAACTCTACAAATTTTGTAGTGCCCCTAGCTTCTCCTATCTTTTATCCTCCTCAAAGAGATTTGATTTATCATTAATCTCTAATTTTAGGCTGACACTTGAGATAATTCAAGCACTTTTCTTGGAATTTAATTTTAAGTCTTCTAATTGTGGAGGAAATCTCATTCCCTTGGAAGTCAATTTAGGTATGAAGCAGTGCCCATATTCACTAGTAGGGAGAAGAGAAAATGTTCTATTGTCTCTACAATTATACTATAGTTTATTCCTAAAAATTCCTTTTATTTTAGTGTATATGAAGGTAGGGAGGGGAAAAGCACTTTTATATGACCAAACTACAATATACTCTGGAGAATGATCTACAAGTCCCTTAATCTTTTCTCTCCTTTCCCTCTGTGTGAGGGTACCCATAAGTAGATCCCATTAGCATGATAATACCTTTGGGCAGACCTAACTGTCAAACCTATTTTTACAGCAATGCTCACACTGCTTCTCCCAAGTCAGAAACACAAACTTATCTGCTACTGCCAGGGACCTCTGACCCCCAGCACCCCCAGGGACAAGAAGAAAGAGTGAAAGGGAAAAAGCTTGATGCTAGAAAAATTTACTTAATCTGTATCTAATTACCATATGACTAAAAATCAATTATGTATAAATAAAAATTTCTAATAGAAACATTCTAGGAAGGAATACCTAGCTGATATATGAACTAGGTGATATATGAACTAGGTCTCAGATACAGGAGGGTTTTCAGAATGGGAATCAGTTTTTAAAAGCACAGAAATGAGAAAAGTGCATGATGTGTTCAGGAAAAAAGCTAGCAGCCCTATGTGGCTGGACGGTAGAGTTCAGATGCATGCTGGAGGTGGTGTTGGGTGAGTGGGAAGAGACATGCACGTGGTATACGGGCAGTGTTAAGAGATAACAGATAGAGAGAAGTACTCTGTGATCTAATTTTGAAAGGTCTCATATGCCACATCAAGTAGTTTAGAATTAATTATATGAGTCTAAACGTTAGAAGAATGGTTTGGATACTAAAATTCAGAAGATAACAGTATATGCCACAGTATTAAGGGGGAATATATTATTACAGAAATGAATGCCTAAGACAGGGAGATCTGTTGTAAAAATGACAGAGCTTGGTTGGGTGCAGTAACTCACACCTATAATCCTAACACTCTTGGAAGCCAAGTTAGATGGATTGCTTGAGCTCAAGAATTCTAGACCAGCCTGAGCAAAGAGCGAGGTCCCTTCTCTACTAAAATAGAAAAACTAGGTAGGTGTTGTGGAGGGCACCTGTAGTCCCAGCTACCTAGGAAGCTGAGGCAAGAGGATGACTTGGGCCCAAGTGAGTCTCTGTGAGCTGTGATGCCACAGCCCTTTACAGAGTAAGACTCTGTCTCAAAATAAAACATGATAGTGTCTGAACAAAGCCAGTGGCAACAATGATGAATCTTACTAAAGTACCTGATAATCTCAGTTACTCTGCTCAAAAATGACCCCCTAATTTCATACTAAGTATTCAAGGCCTTCCACAATTTGCTTCTAAATTTTTGCATAATCCCAACATGCCCCTGTGGAAACTCTTTTCCAGTAATGCTGGATTTTGCCTAATATACAATTGCCTCTGCTTATAAGTCCCTTGGTCCCTGCCCACCTAAGGTCCAACTTAATTACCATCTCTATTTCTCTCTAACCTCTTACAGCATTTTATACGTCTTTTCAATGTTGTCTCTATGTTTTATATCCCTACTTAAGTTTCTTGTTTTATACCCTGTCCACTGGATCTCCCTAAGTGCCTGAGAGCTACTGTTCCAGAATGAATTGTTCCCCATGTTTAAATTCATGTTGAAGTCTTAATTCCTCACATGATTGTATCTGGGGATAGGATCTTCAGGAATGTAATAAAGGTTACATAAAAATCACAAGGGTGGGCTCGGCGCCTATGGCTCAACCGGCTAAGGCGCCAGCCACGTACACCTAAGGTGGCGGGTTCGAATCCCCAGCCCGGACCAGCCAAACAACAATGACGGCTGCAACCAAAAAATAGCCGGGCGTTGTGGCGGGCGCCTGTGGTCCCAGCTACTTGGGAGGCGGAGGCAGGAGACT
>NW_003852484.1:3569832-3570558 GCF_000181295.1 Otolemur garnettii | reverse complement strand
AAAAAAAAAAAAATCACAAGGGTGGGTCCCTAATTTGGTAGAACTAGTGTCCCCATAAAAAGAGGAAGAGATACCAGAGATCCCTTTCCCAGAAGGCAGCCATTTAAAAGCCAGGAAGAGAGGCTTTACCAGAAACCAATCCTGAAGGCACTGATGTTTGGAACTTACTCTGAAATACATCCAAAATATAAAATGAAAAGGTGGGTTCATGAATCAAGAGATGGATAGATGGATATTGATAGAGTAAATATAACAAATCATTGATTAGGGCGGTGCCTGTGGCTCAAGGAGTAGGGCACCAGCCCCATATACCTGGCCCTGGCAAAAACTGCAAAAAAAGAAAGAAACAAATCATTGATTAGAGAATCCAGACGGTGGATGCATGAGTGTTCACCACAAAATTCTTCAAGTTTTCTTTAGTGTCTGGACATTTTTTAAATAAGATTCTGAAAAAGGTACGCTTAATCTTTAAAGCAAAAACAAAAAGTGACTTTTATTTCTTTTCCACAGTATTCAGTGTAGTGCTTTCCACATTTAGGATACTTATTTACAAAATGTAACAGTTTAGTACATTTGAAATTATTAGTACATTTGAAAATATATAAACTATGTCCAGGCGTGGTGGCTCATGCCTGTAAACCTGGCATTCTGGGAGGCTGAGGCCGGTGCATTGCCCTAAGCTCATAGGTTCAAGACCAGCCTGAGCAAGAGCAAGACCCCCCCCCC
>NW_003852484.1:3569154-3569812 GCF_000181295.1 Otolemur garnettii | reverse complement strand
CACCTGTAGTCTCAGCTACTTGGGTGGCTTGAGCCTAAAACTTGAAGGTTGCTATGAGCTATGATGCCACAACACTCTACCAAGGGTAACAAAGTGAGACTGTCTCAAAAAAAAAAAAAAAGAGAGAGAGAGAGAAAAAATATATAAATTTTAATAATTTGAGAATCCCAATTAATTGTTTTATAATTTTACCAAACTCATCCAAACCTAAATGTTACAGTAAAATTTTCCATTTTTATAGTACCTTCATTTATGTTTTTGTGTGTCTAAGGTAATATACTTATTTACAAGGTTAAACAATGTCTGATGGCCAGCTCTGTAAAACCAGATCTTATGACTAAGACTCATTTTATGATTCTTTGATATATGTTATCTCTGTGAATGGGAATGGGTAGGTAAGCTTTCCAAAAGAAAAAAACCTTAACAGCTCAAAGAGATCCTTTGACTTTTGGTTTTAGAGATTCAAATAACTACAGAGATGGAAACAGCTTAAAATATTACTTAACACAATACTTTTTTTACAAATTCAAGTTAATTTCCAAAGGGATTAAATGATTACTCAACGTCACAAGTTGTTTTTTTTTTTTTTCTTTTAGAAAAAGTGAGACTCTGTCTCACTTTGTCACCCTGGGTGGAGTGCCATGGTGTCACAGGTCAT
>NW_003852484.1:3548377-3568745 GCF_000181295.1 Otolemur garnettii | reverse complement strand
CATTTTAGGGATACAGGGATTACAAGTGAGATCACAAATCAGTATGTGAAAAACATACATTGGTTTGGCACAAATAGGTGGACATCTAGAAGGCAAGAGCTTACAGGTTATATGTGTGTTCAAGGATTCTGTAGCTAGCAATTGGCTGAAAGAGTTAGGCTAAAAGACCAAGAATCAGTGAAAAGGAAAGCTTACGATAAAGGTTCTGTTAATTAGACTCAAGTGGTTTATTACTTATATTGAAGATTTACAAGATCTGGCATAGCCTTAGGTCTGTTGGTGAGCCCAGAAAGACATCTCTTAAGAAGTGGAGGGGGCTTAATAAGGCTTGTCTGATCTCCTTTCTCATGGCTAGCAACTCAGTTTTAGGGATTCTCTTGGCCAAGAGGGGGGTCCAGTCAGTCGCTGAGGAGGCAGCCTTAAGCTTTTATTTTAGTTCATAGCTATGTATCGAGTAATTCAGTCTGTTAAAGTTATCTTCAAGAACACTACCTACACTGTTCAAAGCACAAAGCTTACTAAAGATAGGTCAATCACACATGAAACGATTTTTCAGTATCTTCAGTTAGCTAAAAACGCAACACATTTTTAAGGTCATGATATTTTAATTCAGTTCGGTAACAAGACAGAAGCAGGTACTAGATCTCCCTCCAAGCTTCCGAGCGTTCTCTTCCACTAAAATAATGAATTGTATCAAGTGCTTGCTTTAACAAGTAAATAAGCTCTCTTTGACTTTTTTCTCCCACAAAAGCTCAACTTTCAAGTAGGAAAGGAATGGCAGAGACTGGGAACTGAGCTCTAAGTGCTTGCAAAACCGTTTCAATCCTTACCCTCGGAGCCAGAGCTCGGCTTTAGACCCGCGATACTACCCAGAGTTTCCCACTCAAAGCCTGCGCGGCACAAAAAGAACTGTGACACCTCTCCACCCACCGTTTTCCCTTCCCCCCATAGAGTAGCCTCCCTCTAAGGCCAAACCCGCGCCCCCCATGACCTCCAATGGCTTAAAAACAGAGTCTTAAACTGGCCACTTTCCCCACAACTGTTCCATACTCCCTCCCCAAGCAGAAAATAGGGTCTGGGAACAAAAAGAGGGACACCCCTGCCACGTGAGGAAAACCCCTTCACCTGGAACTCGGCGAACTCCTCACAGTTCACACCGCCACTGGGCGCCGCCATATTGGACAAACGCGCGGACCCCGCGGCAAGCCAATCACCGCGGAGCAAAGGTGTCTGCGGCGCCGCCTGACAAAAAAAAGCTGTGGGCAATCCTTAACTTCTTCGTGGTCCCCGTCCACATCGAAGCCTGTCATTCTGGTTTTCACTCTGGAACTGGCCCACATGCATGGATCAAAGAACTTGAAGGGTTCATTTATGCCAATCCTATCTTCTTTCAATAAAGAAACAATTTTCTGGTCACACAAACCCGGCGTTCCAAGAGGAAATCTAGGGAAGTGAGGCTTTTCTAATCCCTTTTACTCCAGTGTCTACCTACCCACTACCTCCAACTGTTGAGCTGTAGGATTTGCTCATTGAGAATTTCGGACCACTGGCCAGGCAGTGGCTCACGCCTGTAGTCCTAATACTCTGGGAGGCCAAGGCCAGTGGATTGCTTGAGCTCAGGAGTTCAGACCAGCCTAAGCAAGGGTGAGACCCCGGCTCTAAAAATAGTTGGGCGTCGTGGAGGGCGCCTGTACTCCCAGCTATTACAGGGGTGGAGGCAAGAGGATCACTTCAGCCGAGAGTTTGAGGTTGCTGTGAGCTAGGCACTCTACTGAGGATAACAGAGTGCGATTCTTGTCTAAATAATAAATGAATAAATAGGAATTCGGGGGAAAGGGACATTTCTGGCAGTGTGGACATGGACGAAGGTGTTTACCGATGGAAATATTTTTTAGAAATACACAATACAAAACAAATGGGAAATATACACGTTTTCTCTAATAAGCCAGAGGGACGCTCCAGAAGCTAACAAGAGATAGGACCACTGGGCACTATGAGACTAGTTAGGTGCTTTTGATAAAGAAATATTCATGGAAAGCGCTGGAGGAGCAGTATACTGAAATACTGGCTGATCTAGTGTATTTCGGGAGCTCATAGTTCACAAGTTTTACAACTTTTCTACTTGAAACGGGTAATCCACCGACCCCCACGCTGTACAGGTACAGCCCCTCAGCTCCGCTCCTGCGTGCTGCCGAAGATGCTGGGCTGGCCCACTGCCCGCGTCCTCCGCGGGGCTCGCACGTCCCGCACGCCCTGCGCGTAACGCAGGCCCGCCCACTCGCCCTGCTCGCTCCGCCCCCAGGTCTCAGTGTCCTTTCTACGCCAGCGCTTGGTGACATTGCGCGTACCTGCGCCACCGCGGGCTCGTGCCTTTCTGTGCTGGTCGGCTGAGTAGGCGGCAATGGGGAGCCTCCGCGGCCTACGCCTGACGGGTGAGACTTAAGGGAGGGAAGGGAGCCTGCCTGGCCGCTAGGGCTGAGGGAATCCTGCGACCTTGCCAGGCCCGGGAGTTGCTCGGTTCCACAGCGTACTCCTCTCAACTTGCTAAGAATCCCACCCTCTTAGGGCAGTAGTGGGTGAGAACAAGGACTGAGCAGACACCGGAGCCTGATCTGGAGTTACCCTCGCACTTGGTTCTCCATCCACCCACGTCCCACCGCCTTAACGGGTCTTTGCTCTCTCTCTTCCCTCCATCCTTTCCCCCAGCCTCTCCTGAGCTCAATCTTGAATGTACCTTCCATTCCTAGAACTCCCTACTGCCCAGTCACTTCCATCCTAACCTCCCCCATCCGTTGCTCTCCTTGAATCTGCCCCTTTCCTCCCTCATCTCAAGAATTTATCCCCAGTCTAAAAATCCTCCAGTCTAGGGTTTCCCACCTATTAAATGTCTAATTAGTCAAGGGATTTACGGTCTTACAGAATAATGGTAACTGTTTTCTTAAAACGGGGGATACATTATTCTTAAACAGTTCTGCAACTGAGTGCTTTGAATTTCTTGGAGGAAAGTGTTATGTTATTGCAGGATCTGCAGTTTGTTTTGGTAGTTGACATTTATGTGTTAGATATTTTGAAATCAGATAATGAGAGCTTAATTCGCCTTCTTGGGGAAACTAGTAGGGCCTTGTCATAATAGGAGTTGAGAAATCAGAATGCTGTCATCTTGACTTTTTTCTTTCCTTGTTCTTCAGAAAGAATTTTTTCTTTTGCATCTTGACTTTTTTCTAGATACCAAGGCAATGCACTCTTTCAGTCACCTTCATAAGATTTGATAAGGTGTAGTCAACGTCATAAGATTTGATAAGGTGTAATGAACTTGAATTAAAAGTTGTTTAATTTAACTTTTAAAAGAAGAATAGCCCCAAGCTTGGTTTTGAAATAATGCTAATATACACTGTAAATGTAAATGAAGTAATGCAAAAAAAAAAAAAATACTGGATGTTAGATAGTTTCACAAACTTGACAGATAACAAAAAAAGTTATCCCTTTCATGGCTTATATGTTCCAATGGAGAATGGACTGGAAAAACGTGTCTCAAACTGAGACAGTATTATTTTCTCCTTTCAAAGCAAATACCTGCTTCAATGAAAAAGAAAAACTTTAATACTATTGATTTCACTGGTTTTGTCAGTTTCATTGACTTAATTCACCCAAAATGCTATTAACTGTTATAAAGCTTTTCAATAAGACAAGTGAAAGAATCATTGTAAAAAAGTTAAAATGGACTATGTTGGAAGAGACTTTGTAAAGCTTTTCAATAAGACAAGTGAAAGAATCACTGTAAAAAAGTTAAAATGGACTGTGTTGAAGAGACTTTGACTTCTGCAACTAACACTGTGTTGTAGGTAATTTATCTTCTCATGTTTAAGAACTTCACTATTAGGTAGGTAACTAAAGTAATTCCTTGAGCAATTTAAGAATAATTTATTTCACTTTAGACAGAAACATTTTAAGAGCAAGCTGTTAAGGGTGTTGTATAAGCAAGTTTCTCCAAATGATCTGTGAATATCTGATGTTTTATGAGCAACTCCCAGACAGTCTGAGGTGTCTTTCACTTACTTTTGGCCATCTTACAGCTAAACGCTTCAATATACATCATTTCATTTGATTGATTTCTCACAGTAGCCCTCTCAGGTAAGTCTTAATCCAGCTCCACTTTTTAAATGAAGAAACACAAGTCAAAGAGTTAAGTGACATATCCAGGATCACTTTGCCAGAAAATGGTAGAGCTGGAAGAGTTGGTACCCTCTAGTTTTGGAATTCATGCTCATTTCTATTGTTCAAATTGCTTATTCAGGATACGTGTGTATGTGAATTTGTTGTGGCTAATTAGGTTTCATTAATGTGAAATTGAAGAGTAGTGAAATGTAAATTTATTTGTGAAATGGAAGTACACATTCTTCTGCAAGTGGTTTTTCAAGAAAGAAGACTGATTTAATCAACAGCTTCAACCAAAGGAATTACATTAATAGATCAAATATAAATATAACCTTGGCATACATAGCTTCCTTATCCAGAATATTATTTAGAATAGGATACTCTTGATGAATGAACTTTTATATAATTAAAACTTAATCCTTTAAATGATGGACCTTTGCTTTTAGTTTCTGTTGGAAATCTTTTCCTATACTCCCTTAGCAAACATAATACAGGCTTTTATAAGCTTGGATCTGTTTATTATTTTGTAGGTAACAGGTCAACATTGTGAACTTGCAATAGTTGGATAACTTCACATTTGAGAGGTCTTATGAACCTCTTAAATTATACTCAAATTTTTGTGATTATATGCCTGTTTCTGAAAGGGCGAATGGTTTATATTTGCTAGTCAGAGTAGTTCATGCTGTTAAAGTTAGAAAGCACTGATATAGATGAGGAATGAAATAGCCACTGATCCTCACTGCTGTGGCTTTCATGAGGATAAAGAAGACTGGATCTTTTTTTTTTTTTTAAACTAAATCCTTACCACCTATCAATGTCCAGCTCATAGTAGATAGGCAATACATATTTCCTGGATGTGGGACACTAGGAAATATTTTAGAACATGCTTGCAGATATTAGGTGAGTTTTCATGTCTCTTTTCTCTTGAAAGTTGAATAAAAGAGATATTGATAAAACTTTCAGGATATTGTATCTTTACACAGGTTAATTATTAGATCAAAGGAATGGAATGCTCTTACAAGAAGGTTTTTCATGTTTTCAGAAAAGTTTCGCTGCCCCAAACTCATGTGGCTTGATGAGATTTTAAAATGAATTTATTATCATTATCTTTAACCAATGCCATAGAGTATGGACTATGAGTTTAACCCACATTCTGGAACATTAGAGTTTAGAGGTAGCTTGGAAATTATGTAATCAAGTCTCCTAGTTTTTACAGATGTGGAAACTTGGACTTGCTGAGGATCACACAGATAGAAAACTAGGATGCAATCAGTGTCCCCTGGCTCTCATTCTAATTTTATTTCCACCTCATTCTGCACCTTCATTATCCTTTTTGTTTGGTTCTTGCTAACTGACCCTAAATAGAACATGGCCATTTTAATTATCCCCATCTTTCACTTTGCTTATCACCATTCTCCAGGTCTTACCTGTTTATTGAGCACAGTAGTGGGTGCCCTCTACCCTGTGAAAGCTCTAAAATAATGGACTGCCCCACTAGTTTATTGCAGTGAGCAAACAAACTAATATAAATACACCTAGAGAACCTATACGAAGTAGTATATATAAAGTTCTAGATTACAGAACACATCATAGGTGCTGCTGTGGTGTCCCAGAGCCAGTTCCTACAGGTTTTATGCATATTTCTCGCCAGTTTTGCAATCGATGAAGTTACATGGGTATTTTGAAATCTGCTATGGTGAAGTTTATTGGCAAGCACTACGAACCAAGGTTTCTGTTCATTAGCCCCTCCCAAGGCCTAGTACACAAGTGGCTTTAAGAATTCAGAGAATCCTTTAGGTTAGGATTATCAACTGGAGGTTGAAACTAAAAGGGTGTGAGAATAACATGAGCACAGGTAGCAGTAATGAGTCTGAGGAAAGGTTGAGGTAGGAAAGATTACATTGAATTTTGATCAGGAGTTGGTGATAGGAGAGAAGGTGTGGTTTTTTGAGGAGTTTGAACCAGATGAATTTGGACCAAAAAAAGCATTTAAGCAGAAGTAATAATAGAAACATTTCTGGAAAATTAACAAGGCAACTGCATACAAGTTGAATTGCTGCCACCTATGAAGATGTTTTAGTAACCGATGTGTAAGGTAATGATGGGAATGAGAAAGAAATATATCTAGGAAGTATCTTGAAGAAATTATTACTATGATTTTGGAGACATTGAGTTAGGATGGTCTTAAAGACAAGATTTGAGTGTTGAGGACTGCAGAATTGTTGCTCCATTGTCAGAATTAAGAAAGTTAGGAAAATAGGTGGCTCCTGTAGCTCAGTAGGTAGGGTGCCGGCCACATACACCCAGGCTGGGAGGTTTGAACCCAGCCTGAGCCAGCTGAACAGCAATGACAACTGCAACAAAAAAGTAGCCAGGTGTGGTGGGCTCCTTGGGAGACTGAGGCAAGTGAATCACTTAAGCCCAAGAGTTTGAGGCTGCTGTGAGCTGTCAGGTCATGGCACTCTACTAAGGGTGACATAGTGAGACTCTTATCTAAAAAATAAGTAAATAAATAAAAAGCTGGGAAAATAATCAGAAATACCATCAAAGATTTGTGTTAGTTTGGCAGAGAATATGGTGCATTATTGCGTTATAGGTGGCACTGAGTTATAGGTGATGATGGGACTTCTCAGATGAAGTCCTAAGGACAAAGGAAGGGTAAGGTTATGGAGATAAAGATATGGGAGCAACTAGTTTGGAGGAGTCCTTCCAGAGACTAGGACAGAATAATGGCAAGGACTAAACCTTGGAGGCCTGACATGGTGTAAGTGGCAAAGAGGATGTTAAAGAAGACAGATCATAGAGATTGGGAATGAAGTGAGAGAATGTAGTGGTATAATGTAGGCAGGGATTGAGTCCTTGTGAAAAGATGAGATCATAGAGTCAAATGGCCACAAAGATGGAAGAGTCAAAGGGACTAATGATGAGGATCTAAAAAATGTATTAATGACCGAGTGTGGTGGCTGACACCTATAATCCAAGCACTCTGGGAGGCTGAGGTGGGGTGGATTGCTTGAGCTCAAGAGTTTCAGACCAGCCTGAGCAGGAGTGAGACCCGCATCTGTACTAAAAATAGAAAAACTAGCCAGGCATTGTGGTGGGCACTTGTAGTCTTAGCTACTTGGAAGGCTGAGGCAAGAGGATCACTTAAACCCAGGAGTTTGAGGTTGCTATGAGCTATGACACCGTGGCATTCTACCCAGGGTGACAAAGTAAGACTGTCTCAGAACAAACAAAAGGCTGGGTGAAGTGGCTCACACCTATAATTCTGACTCTCCTGCCTTTACCAGGCAGAAGTTGGTGAATCACCTGAGCTCAGGAGTTCCAGACCTGCCTGAGCATGAGCGAGACCCCCATCTTTACTAAAAATATAGAAAACTAGCTGGGCATTATGGTGGGCACTTGTAGTCCCAGCTAGTCAGGAGGCTGAGGCAAGAGGATCTGTTAAGCCCAAGATTTTGAGGTTGCTGTGAGCTATGATGGCCCGGTAACAGAGTGAGACTCTGTCTCCAAAAAAAAAAAAAAAAAAAAGTAATAGTGTAAAATGGGAAGCAAATCCAGTTGAAGGGAATGATTAAATTCAGGCCTCGCACCTTTATAGTCCTAGCACTTTGGAAGGCTGAAGCAGAAGGATCACTTGAGCCCAAGAGTTCAAGACCAGCGTAGGCAACATAGTGAGACTGCGATTTCTAACAAGAAGTAGGAAAAAAAATTAGCTAAGTGTAGTGACCTGCACCTGTAGCCTTAGCTACACAGGAGGCTGAGGGAGGAGGAGGACTTGGCCCCTGGAGTTTGAGGTTGCAGCAGTCAGTGAGCTGTGGTGACACCACTGCATCTCTGCAGTGTAGCTCAGGGGACAGAGCAAAACCATGTTCCCCACCCGCCAAAACAACAACAACAACAATTATCTTGCAAAGTATTTGTGACATAAGGTAGATACAGTATTATCTGATTATGAAAAATGTGTATGTTGTATATAAGCATAGGAAAAGTTCTCAAAATAAATACAAGTTGTTATCCCTAATTATGAGTGCCTTTATTTTTCTTCATACTACCTGCCACATTTTCTGTAATGAGTAAGTATTAATTTAAAGTTTTTTGATTTTGTCTTTAAAGATGGGTGATATAATAGTTGGTAGGAAAATAGGCAGTAGAAAATCAGGAACTAGAGCTTGTGGTAAGTTTGGTACAGCATCCTTCAGGAGAGGGATCACAGATGGAAAGGCTGACTAGTTCAGACTGAAGAAAGACGGGTGTTCTTCGGAGCCTGCAGGGAAGGATGAGAAAGCAGGAGACAGGGAATCTGTTGCTGTCCCAGTGCCCTTAGGTTAACAACTAAGGCCTAGAAAGTTTCGGATAGCCACTGTTTAGAGTAGGCTGGAATGTTGGTGGGAGGAAAAAAGATCATCAAATGTCGTTTGATCACCAGATACACAGAAGTGCAAGATGTTTTCACATAAAGTCTCCTCCCAAGACATGAAAACTGGTTGGGTTCCAAAAAGTTTGTTTATAAATCTGTTTTTTGAACTCTGAAAGATTTTTTTTCTCATAGAAACAATGTTATAAATGGTGATTAGGGGTCTAGCCAGCCCACAAAAACTCAGTGTCAATCTAGCCTGTTTCCTCCAGAGTTTTTCTCACATCTGTCAGATCTTCTCCATTACCAAAGCTATCTTATTTCCTTTACCCAGTCCACTTGAGCTGCAGTGTTGTGATACCAGTTAACGGGAAGTTTTCATGCCTGTTTCTTTCTCTCTCTCTCTTTTTTTTTTAGAGACAGAGTCTCACTCTGTCAGCCTTGGTAGAGTGCCGTAGTGTCACAGCTCACAGCAACCTCCAACTCCTGGGCCTTAGGCGATTCTCTTGCCTCAGCCTCCCAAGTAGTTGGGACTACAGGCACCCGCACAACGCCCAGTTGTTTTTTGTTGCAGTTTGGCCGGTGCCGGGTTCGAATCCACCACCCTCGGTATATGGGGCCGGCGCCCAACCCACTGAGCCGCAGGTGCTGCCCCCATTAATGCCCATTTCTTTCTACTCCTGCAGTGTACCCCACATCCGCCCATACCAAAGCCTGGTCTTACTTTCTGTGCTCAGATTTATTTTCCTAAAACACCACTGTCATTTCCCTGATCAAAACTGCTTTGTTTAGCACAATGTTTTGGGTTTTTTTTTGGTGGGGAGGGATGTGACAGAGAAAAAGACCCTTAACTATGGGGTAGCCCTGATAGCCACAATACCCAGAGCTGGAACAAGTTAGGCCAGTTTCATCACTTAGTTTTTGAGTCCCAGAACATTAGCATAGACCTCATTAACATGGTAGAGTTAGGCTTGAGTGTGCTGGTAGCCTGGCAGGCAGATTGAGATGTCAATGTCAGTTATAAGAATAGAGCATATCAGCATTTGAAGCCAGGAAAAATCCATCCCTATCAGAATTAAAATAGCTGCAGACAGGAGATTTCAAACCATTTCAGGTCTGTTCATGGAAAGACTCAGAGCAAGTTAATATTTCAGGTTCACCCTTTTGTTTGTTGTGGTCAGCTTTTAGGGCAGCCCAGCTTTGCTTCTAATGTGGAATTAAATCAGTGGTTCTCTATTCTAAGTGAGCTCCAAGTTGGAATGAAAGGTCCAACTTCCCTATACAACATAATTACCATAACTTAATTATTATTTTTTCTGCCAGGTCTACTGAGCAGTTATAAACATTTGACATACAGTATCATTTATTTATTTATTTATTTTTGAGCCAGAGCCTCAAGCTGTCCCCGTGGGTAGAGTGCCGTGGCATTACAGCTCACAGCAACCTCCAACTCCTGGGCTCAAGTGAGTCTCCTGCCTCTGCCTCCCAAGTAGCTGAGACCACAGGCGCCCGCCACAACGCCCGGCTATTTTTTGGTTGCAGCCGTCATTGTTGTTTGGCGGGTCCGGGCTGGGGATTCGAACCCGCAACCTTAGGTGTACGTGGCTGGCGCCTTAGCAGCTTGAGCTATAGGTGCCGAGCCATACAGTATCATTTAAATTACAAAATGCAGTATTGGGTAGTGTATATAGTCAGCCCTCTGTGTTCATGGATTCTGCATCTGCAGATTCAACCAACCTTGATGCAAAACAAATATAACAATACAATAATAAATAATTCAAATTTTACAAATACAGTATGAACTATTTATATAGCATTTATATTGTGTTAGGTATAAGTAATCTAGATATGATTTAAAGTATATGGGGAGCCCAGTATATGCTAGGCTCACAACTGTAATCCCAGCACTCTAGGAGGCTGAGGCAGGTGGATCACTTGAACTCAGGAGTTCAAGACCAGCCTGAGCAAGAGCGACACCCGTTTCTAAAACATAGCCAGGTGTTCCGGTGTTGTGGTGGGCACCTGTAGTCCCAGCTACTTGGGAGGCTGAGGCAAGAGGATCGCTTCAGCCCAAGAGTTTGAGGTTGCTGTGAGCTGTGATGCTACAGCACTTTACCAGGGGCAAGAAAGTGAGACTCGTCTCAAAAAAGAAAAAGTATATTGGTGGGGGGTTGTGCATAGGTTAAATACTATAATACTGTGCCATTTTATATCAGAGAGTCAAACATCTGCAAATTTTGTGTTTTATGGGAGGTCCTGGAGCCAATCCCCCATAGATACTGAAGGATAACTGTATGTAGACTTGGGTATCCTCAGGATAAGCATACATCCAAGCTTTTTTCTGCTGAGACTTAAAAACTTCAAAGTTCTTTCCACAAAGTTGCCCTTTTCTATCAAAGCAAACATCGTACTGGAAATATTTTTAAAAGGATTAAAAAGGCATTTGTGAATTTTTGTAAAAACTCTTTCTATGGGACATGGGAATGGAATATTGTCCCAGAAACAGCTACTTTTTCCAGCCAAGGTCATAGTAACCTCTGGCCTTCTGGGACATTAGGAAAAGGGAATGAGGTGGTTGAGGGAACAGTCTCACATCAGTGCAGTAGGATAAGCTCTTTGGTCTCTGGCCATTCATCGTGAGAATCAATGTCTGTCTATCTATGAGGGGCAGCCAGGTGCTGTGGAGGAGGGATGTGAAATAAAATCTCTTCTTTCCAAGGGGGCTGAGATGGTAAAATAACTGTAGAACAATTTATACTGCATGTCATCAAGTAATAAGTAGTGTGTTAGATACAACATGCTTTAAAGCTGGGCATATTTTAATAAATCCCATGGGAATTCCAAACTTTCAAAATAATAAATTACATGTTATTGGTATGTAGAAATTAGAGATAAAGCAGAGCTGCTTTTCAGTGAATTAGCTATTGAAAGAGGGATTTTGAACTCAGCCAGAGACATAGGTATTAAGCTTCACAAGTGATTATTCACATAGCTTATATTCAACAGGGACTCCCAACTGTTGAAAAGTTGGTTGTGTCAAGGAGTTTTTCTCAAACATGGCAGCGCATTAGAATCATTGGGAATTTTTAAAGATACTGATGCCAGAGTCCTGCTCCCAGAAATTGGAATTTAATTTAACTGGGTTGGGGCGGTATATTGGGGTTTTTTAGGTACTCTGGTGATTCCAATATTTGAAGTTTGAAATCTACTTTTCCAGAGCAGTGCTTCTCAAACTTCATGTGTAAACATCACCTACAAGGCCTATAAAAACATAATTTGCAATTCTGTGAAGCTCCTAACTGAAGCTGAATAGCACTGTTCTAGACTTTAGAGTATGTGGTTTATGTCTTTGTGTATCTCAGAAACTTTTGAATGAATGTGTGTGCTTGCTTTCAGAATATAATTGTTCTGGCTCAGCGCCCATACTTAGCACAACGGATACGTAGCCACATATACCAAGGCTGGCAGGTTCCAGCTAAACAACAGTGACAACTGCAACCAAAAAATAGCCAGGCACTGTGGCAGACACCTGTAGTCCCAGCTACTTGGGAGGCTAAAGCAAGAGAATTGCTTAAGCCCAAGAGTTTGAGGTTGTGGTGAGCTATGATGCCATGGCACTCTATGGCAACACAGTGAGACTCTTGTCTCAAAAAAAAAAAAAAAAAAAAAAAATATATATATATATATATATATAATTGTTCATATGAATCCCATGGATATCATTTAAAATGCATATTCAAATTACATAGGTCTGAAGGGAAAATTGAGAGTCTACATTTCTAATAGGCTTCCAGCTGTTTGTACACTTGAAAATAACAAGGTCTTAGAGTATGACAAGATGAATACCATCAAGTGTAATTTTCTCATTTCCCACCAAGGAACACTTTCATCTGTACATTCTTTGTCTCTCCTGAATTAAACACATCCACTTCATTCCTTTCTTTTCCCCCCTCGTTCCAGAAGTATGTTGGAGGTCAAGTAAGTAAAAGTGCCATTTTTACAGAGATAATGTCAAATTCTGATTTTTTTCATATTAAATATTAAGTAAATATAAATATTCATAAGACACGTATAAAGACAACAAGATGTAATTAATACCAAAGTACCCATGTTTTTAAATATATATTTTGGAATAATTTTAATTTACAAGAGACTCGCAAAGATAGTGAAGGTTTCTGTGTACCCTTTATCCATTTTCCTCTAATGTTAACATCTTATATAACCATGGTACATTTGTCAAAACTAAGAAAATTAACATTAGTACATTACTGTTTATTAAAGGATAGGCTTTATTTGGATCTCACCAGTTATTCCAATGATGCCTTTGTTTTTGATTTGTTTTGTTTTTTTGAGACAGAGTCTCTGTTGCCCTAGGCAGAGTGCGTTGGTATCATAGCTCAGAGCAACCTGAAGCTCTTGGGTTCAGGCAATCTTCTTGCCTCTGTCTCCCAGGTATGCCTTTTTCTTTTTCTTTTGGTGAGAGAGTCTTACTCTGACACCCAGACTAGAGTGCCATGGCCTCAGCCTAGCTCACAGCAATCTCAAACTCCTGGGCTTAAGTGATCCTCCTGCCTTAGCCTCCTGAGTAGCTGGGACTACAGGCAACTGTCACAATGCCCAGGTCATCTTTTTATTTTTAGTAGAGATAGGATCTTGCTCTTGCTTAGGCTGGTCTTGAACTTCTGAGCTCAAGGGGTCCTCCCACGTCAGCTTCCCAGAGTGCTGGGATTACAAGTGTGAGTCACCATGCCTGGCCTGATGCCCATTTTCTATTCCAGTTATTATTCCACTGATACCCATTTTCTGTTCCAGGATCCAATCCCAGGATACCACATTGCAATTAATTGTCATGTCTCCATAGTCTCTTCTGGTCTGGGCCACCTTCAGATCTTTATGACTTTGACAGTTTTGAAGATCATTGGTCAAGTATTTTGTAGAGTATCTCTCAATTTGGGTTTGTTTTGTGTTTTCTTATGACTAGAGTTATGGTTTATGTTTTTTGGGGTTTTTTTTTTACTGAAAATATGAATTTAATACTTTGGGTGAATAATTCTTAGTTTTACATATACATGTGTTTATTAGGTTTCCACTTTTTGCCTTCACAAAATTAAAAAGGCTTAAAATTTAACAATAATAACAGTGTTTAAGATAAGGACTAGAAACAAAAACCTGGTAAAGAACGAATAAAGATAAATACATTCAGTAATGAAATACATTCGTTGATCGCTGCAACGAAGTATTAAGCAATAATATAGTAATGCAAAGAAAGGAACATTCACATTGTCAAATAAGAGTATGTCTATTATAGAATGCTTTGACTCAGGTTCAGTATGGAGTCATCAATTAACTTATTATTTTTTTTCTTTTTTTCCCCCAAAGTCTCAAAAAATAGACAATTAGTATTTATAAATAAAAATAAAAGATAATTTCAAAAAACAGATCATGCCAAATCTTATAGACAATAGAAAAAGAAGAAATACTTCAAAATCATTCTGCTTAATCTGGATACAGCTGATACAAAATTGGAAAAAATATTTTATTATAAAGGGGAAATTACAAACACAATTCGCTTTTAAATGAGGATGTAGTATCCTGTATCCTAAACAACATATTAACAAGTTGCAGTAAAAAAATGTTTAAGTAATGTACTTTAGTCAAAATTGAATCCAATTTATGTGAGAATTAGTCACTATTTTCTTTTTTTTCTTACCCTCACCCCCTCCCTCCTTCTCTGTTTGCTCTCCCCTACCCCCATGCCCCACCATGTCATTGATTGTCATTAACTGTCCTCATGTCAAAGTTGAATACATAGGATTCATTCTTTCCCATTCCTGTGATGCTTCACTAAGGATAATGTGTTCCATCTCCATCCAGGTTAGTACAAATGCTACAAAATCTCCATTTATTTTTATTTATTTATTAATTTATTTTTGCAATTTTTGGCCAGGTCTGGGTTTGAACCCGCCACCTCTGGCATATGGGGCCGGTGCTCTACTCCTTTGAGCCACACATGTCGCCCAAAATCTCTATTTTTTTTAATGGCTAAATAATATTCCATGGTATACATATACCATAGTTTGCCAATCCATTCCTGGATTGAAGGGCATTTAGGCTGTTTTCACATTTTAGCAATTGTAAATTGGGCTGCAATAAACAGCCTAGTACAAGTATCTTTATAATAAAAGAGGTTTTTTTTCCTTCTGGATAGATGCCCAGTAATGGGATTGCAAGATCAAACAGGAGGTCTAGGTTGAGTTCTTTGAGGGTTTTCCATACTTTCTTCCAAAAAGGTTGTATTAGTTTGCAGTCCCACCAGCAGTGTAAAAGTGTTCCTTTCTCTCCACATCTGTGCCAGCATCTGCAGTTTTGAGATTTTGTGATATAGGCCATTCTCGCTGGGGTTAGATGATATCTCTGGGTGGTTTTAATTTGTATTTCTCTAATAATTAGGGATGATGAGCATTTTTTCATGTGCTTACTAGCCATTCATCTGTCTTCTTTAGAGACGGTTCTGTTCATCTCTCTTCCCCATTGATGTATGGGATTGTTGATTTTTTTTCTTGTGGATTAATTGAAGTTTTGTATAGATCCTAGTTATTAAGCTTTTGTCTGATTCAAAATATGCAAATATGTTTTCCAATTGGGTAGGTTGTTTATTTGCTTTGGCTGTTTCTCCTTGGCTGTATAGAAGCTTTTCAATTTAATTAAATCCCATTTGTTTATTGTTGCTGTTGTTGCTATTGCCATGACAATCTTCTTCATGAAGTCTTTCCCCAGGCCGATATCTTCCAGTGTTTTTCCTATTCTTTCTTTGAGGATTTTTATGGTTTCATACCTTAAATTTAAGTCTTATATGATCCTCCCAATAAATACAGAAAAAGCATTTGATAAACTCCAGCATTCTTTTCTAATTAGAACACTGAGGAGTATAGAGGCATAGAGGCATATGTGACACATTTCTTTTCTTTTTTTTTTTTTGCAGTTTTTGGCCCGGGCCGGGTTTGAACCTGCCAACTTCAGTATATGGGGCCGGCGCCCTAAACCTTGGAGCCATAGGCGCTGCCCAAGTGGCACATTTCTTAAACTGATTGAAGCTATCTATGACAAACCCATGGCTAATATTTTACTGAATGGAGTAAAACAGAAAGCTTTTCCTCTTAGCACTGGAACCAGACAAGGTTGTCCTCTGTCACCATTACTATTCAACATAGTGCTGGAAGTTCTAGCCAATACAATTAGACAAGACAAGAAAATAAAGGGCATCCAAATGGGAGCAGAGGAGGTCAAACTCTCCCTCTTTGCTGATGATATGATTTTATACCTAGAGAACCCTAAAGACTCAACCACAAGACTCTTGGAAGTCATTAAAAAATATAGTAATGTTTCAGGATACAAAATCAGTGCCCACAAGTCACTTGCTTTTGTATATGCCAACAACAGCCAAGATGAGAGGTTAATTAAAGACACAACTCCCTTCACCATAGCCCCAAAGAAAATTAAATACTTAGGAATATACCTAACAAAAGAAGTGAAGGACCTCTATAAAGAAAATTATGAAACCTTAAGAAAGGAAATAGCAGAGGACTTTAACAAATGGAAGAACATACCATGCTCATGGCTAGGAAGAATCAACATTGTTAAAATGTCTATACTTCCCGGAGCAATGTACCAATTCAACACCATCCCTATTAAAATACCAACATCCTATTTTCAAGACTTAGAAAAAATGATTCTGCATTTTGTATGGAACCAGAAAAAAACCCATATAGCTAAGGCAGTTCTTAGTAATAAAAACAAAGCTGGGGGTATCATCATACCAGATTTTAGGCTGTACTACAAGGCCATAGTGGTCAAGACAGCATGGTACTGGCACAAAAATAGAGACATAGATATTTGGAATCGAACAGAAAACCAGGAAATGAAACCAGCAACTTACAGCCACCTAATCTTAAACCTAGCAAGAACATCCACTGGGGGAAAGACTCCCTATTCAATAAATGGTGCTGGGAGAACTGGATATCCACATGTAAAAGACTGAAATTGGACCTGCACCTTTCTCTACTCACAAAAATTGATTCAAGTTGTTTTGTTTTTTTTGAGACACAGAGTCTCATTATATCGCCCTTGGTAAAAGGCCGTGGTGTCACAGCTCACAGCAGCCTCAAACTCTTAGGCTTAAGTGATTCTCTTGCCTCAGCCTCCCAAGTAGCTGGGACTACAGGCACCCTCCACAATGCCCAGCTATTTTTTGGTTGCAGTTGTCATTGTTTAGCAGGCCCAGCCCAGACTCAAACCTGCTAGCCTCAGTGTATGTGGCCAGCGTTTGACTCACTGAGCTTCAGGTGCTGAGCCAGGTTATGGGGTTTAGAGAAGAATAAATAACAAGGAGGTGAAGTGCCATTCCCATCATATCATATTAAATGGTACATGTTATCCATATTATTTGGGACTGTTAATTTTAACCTTGACCAGTTGGTTTCTCTCCTATAAAGTTACTATTTTCACTTCCTATATTCTTTAAAAGCACATCACTGAGTCCAATCCACACTTAAAGGACTAAGTAATTCAAGAGAAAGGAGTATCTACATCTATTTGGAGTTTTTCTGGAAGGAAAATGTATCACTTCTCACTGTTTATCCATTCATCCTGTGTTACTGATGTTAATATTGACTCATATTTTCTACCTTGGATTGTAATCTGTTACTACATTATTTATTTTCTTGTTCACATTATTTCAGTTTAGGCTTTTAAATCAATTCCTGTGTTCCTTTACATGCCCCATCTTTTTGTTTTTGTTTGTTTTTTGAACACTTCTTTATTTTTTGGCACTAAAAGATGTTCTAGGCTCTTGTATTTTCTCTGCCACAGTGTAGAATCAGCTATTTTTCTCCAAGGAAAAATGGAGAATGGTGTTTAGAAACCAAGATGTGGATGGTAGGTGTGCTCATTGCTACTAAGGTGTTACTGATTCAAGGCCCTTCGAGTAGGTCAACCTAGGAAATACTTGTATGTATCCCCCAGTGTCCTGGTTTATATTCTAACATTTGCATCTGTTAAAGTTCTTTGTAATATATAGTTTTGGGATTCTGACAAATTCTGTGATTTTATTTTTTAAAGTTAATCATTAGGGGCTTAGCGGTTACACAGTGGTTACAGCGCCAGCCACATACACCAAGGGTAGCGGGTTTGAACATGGCCTGGGCCAACCAAACAACAATGACAACAGCAACAACAACAACAACAACAAAAATCTGATTGTGTGGCGGGTACATGTAGTCCAACCTACTTGGGAGGCTTAGACAAGAGAATCACTTAAACCTAAGAGTTTGAGGTTGCTATAAGCTGTGATGCCACAACATTCTACCTAGGGCAACATAGGGAGACTCTCTCAAAATAATAAAAAAAAAAGTTAATCATTAGGCCACTTCATAGCAGTGCGTTATTTGCAACATACCTGATGATTGATTTGTTTGTTTGTTTGTTTGTTTTTTTGCAGTTTTTGGTGGGGGCTGAGTTTGAACCCGCCACCTCTGGCATATGGGGCCAGTGCCCTACTCCTTTGAGCCACAGGTGCCGCCCCCGATGATTGATTTTGACAATAGGTTAAGAAACATTAGATAATCTTCTAAAGGCTCTCTTTACCTCCAACATTATTGAACCTTCATTTGTTATCACTGAGTCCCAGAGATTGGTTATATCCCAGGTTGCATCACTAATGGTAATCTCCAGGAGGATCTTAAAAGATTCTGACAAAAAAAGAATCCTCACTCCACTGTCTATCATGGGGTTGGAAAGGTGATTTATGGAAAAGAGAGGACAATCAAGAGAGAAGTACTTCATCTAGCCTCGTCTTGGCTGACCCACAGCCTCCAGCTAGCAATAGGACTTCTAAGGCAATGATTTTCAAATTGTGAGTCTGCCTACCAGCAGCAGCAACATCACTTGAGAAACTGTTAGAACTTCATTCTCAGGATCAATTCCTATCTACTGAATCAGTGGAGTCCAGTAATCTGTATCACAAGTCTTCCATGTGATTTTTGATACTCCTAAAATTTGAGAACCTCCATATATGATTAATGAGCTATATTTGCTAGTTAGAGCTTTAGACTAGGGGTCCTCAAACTCTTTAAATAGGGGGCCAGTTCTCTGTCCCTCAGACCATTGGAGGGCCGAACTCCGGGCCCCAGGACAAGTCGGCTGCTAAGCAGGACAGGCAGCAGTGGCAAAAACACCTGGTGGGCCAGATAAATGTCCTAGGTGGGCTGCATGTGGCCTGTGGGCTGTAGTTTGAGGACAGCTGCTTTAGAGACAGCTGTGAGGCCTCATCTTGCCTTCAAGCTAGGGCCCTGGGGACGCAGAACTAGTCAGCCAGGGATAAGCTGCAAGTGTAGTCCAAGGGTTAAAGGGCTGTTTTTCTTTTGGTTTGTATGTTTTTAATTATAATCCATCAGAGGATGGAAAATTTCTGGCCTGGATGTCCTGGGCAATATGTTCTCTGTTTGAGATAGAAAATGAAGGTCTTAATAATACTAAAATGTATTTATGCTTTCATTTCATTCTAATTGCAGAATACTTTAGCAAGTACTTTAGCCTTTTTTTTAGTGATAGCATTAAAACAATTATTTTACAGTCATCTGTTATTCCTATCGTGAATAATAAGATCATATTTGTGTATTTTTTTTTTTTTTGAGACAGTCTCACTATGTCACCCTCAGTAGAGGGCGTGGCGTGACACCTCACAGCAACCTCAAACTCTTAGACTCAAGTGATTCTCTTGCCTCAGCCTCCCAAGGAACTGGGACTACAGGCGCCTGCCACAACACCTGGCTATTTTTTGTTGCAGTTCTCCTTGTTGTTTAGCTGGCCAGGGCCGGGTTTGAACCCGTCACCCTCCGTATATGTGGCTGGTGCAGCAACCACTGTACTACAGGCACCGAGCCTGTGTTTGTGTATGTTTTAAGCAGCATTTATGCTGTAGGGAAGTGAAAGTTATTTGCAGTAAAAAAAAGTTGGGAGATATTTTCTGATCTAGGTAAATATCTCATGTCTCTGAGTTCCTACCCACCCCCCCCCCCCCAGGGTACCTCTCTGACATCCCTTCAACTTCACTCTTTTTCAGCCACACTGGCCTCCTCTGTGTGATCCTAGAACCACTCCAGAACTTTTGAATTTGCTGTTTTTCCATTCAGAATATTCTTCCACTAGATAGCTGCATAGCTATCTCCTTTACTTTCTTCCAAAGTGACATACTCAGAGAGGATGTCCCTATCTAAAGTTTCATACATACACCCCATTCTAAACACATACTTTGTATCCCCCATTGTTTATTCTTAGTATCTAACATATTGGTAACTTTGTATCCAGTAGAATGTAAGTTCTACTGGCACAAATTTTTATGTATTTTGTTTATTGCCTAAAACAGCTCCTGGCACTTAGTAGGAGCTTAACTATTATTCGTTGAATGAATGACTATCTCCAACGTGCATTTATATGTGACTGATAGTAGATATACACAGTAACATGTTTGCTTTATTATTATTTCCCAAATTGAGCTGAGAGGCCACTTGACTTCTGTCTTTACATTTAGAGAGGCTACTGTGTTTCAAAAAAAAAAAATTTGGGGGGGGGGGACCGAGTCTCACTTTGTACCCCTTGGTAATGTCATGGTATTGCAGCTCACAGCAACCTCAAACTTTTTTTTTTTTTTATTGAATGCTAACTGTGTACATTGATGCACTTTGGGGGTACAGTGTGGTGTTTTCACACACAATCCAAGATACTTCCATCAAACTGGTTAACATAGCCTTCATGTAACTTTCTTAGTTATTATGTCAAAACATTCATATTCTACTCATA
>NW_003852484.1:3544607-3546839 GCF_000181295.1 Otolemur garnettii | reverse complement strand
TTTCTTTCCTTAGAGTTTCATAGTTCTCTTTATAGAGATCTTTCACATCCTTTGTTAGGTAAACTCCTAAATATTTCATCTTCTTTGGCATTACTGTGAACGGAATAGAGTCCTTAACTGCTTTTTCAGCTTGGCTGCTGTTGGTATATATAAAGGCTACAGATTTGTGAGTGTTAGCAACCTCAAACTTTTGGGCTTAAGCGATTCTTTTGCCTCAGCCTCCCAGTAGCTGGGGCTGTAGGCACCCGCCACAACACCCAGCTATTTTTTTGTTGTGGTTATTATTGTTGTTTAGCTAGCCTGGGCCAGGTTCAAACCGGACAGCCTTTGGTGCATGTGGCCTGTGCTGTAACCACTGTGCTATGGGCACCGAGCCAAGAATCTTACCACATGCTCCTACATTTGTTTTTCCATTTAACCCTCAAATCAGCCCTGCTAAAGTAAGGACTACATTTTCCATATTTAAAATGAGGCAACAAGGCGGTGGCTATGGCTCAAAGGAATAGGGCACCAGCCCCATATGCCAGAAGTGGCAGGTTCAAACCCAGCCCCAGCCAAAAACTGCCGGGGCCGGGCGGGAGGTGGGGGTTGAGGGGGGGAAGGGTGGCGTTGTGCTGCATCCCTGTAGCCCGGTGGGAAGCTGAGGCAAGAGAATTGCTTAAGCCCAAGAGTTTGAGGTTGCTGTGAGCTTTGTGACGCCATGGCACTCCACTGAGAGTGACATAGTGAGAGTCTGTCTCAAAAACATAAATAAATAAAAAATAAAAAGGAGGAAACAAGTGACAGCTATTGTAATTTATCTACTTTCCTTATAGTATATGCTTGGCTGCCGCTAGGAGTCACTGATGTTTTTACCTAGATCCAGGCAAAGCTTTCTGAGATTACAGCCCTAGAGAACTAAAATAAATATAAGACCTCTCATGAAAGAGATCAGACTGCAGATAACTACAGAGATTCTGACTTCTGGCGTGTCAAGAGTAAACACCTCTGAAATCCATTCCTACCTTTTTAAAAGCAATGGTAACACTGCCAGAACTTGTCAAAAGCCAGCTTTTAAGAACTCTGGAAAATAACTAGATGCTTGTGATGATCTGATATGAGAAGGACAGTGTCTTTTGGAGTTTTAACTTGCTTTATTCCTGTCTCCTCTTCTCAGTTTCACAGTAGCTTTGAAAACCAACAGCCTCACAATCACAGTAGCTATGAAAACCAGCAGGCTGGCAGGCACTGAAGAAGGCAGAATAGGTTTAGAGCTCTCCCAAAGCTCCAGCCCTAGAGAATTAATACTTTTTGACCCTCTGACAATTTCCTGGAACTCATAGAACCTATCTTTTTTTCACCTAACTCAGAGCTCATTCAGTACATCAGCTTTTTTCCTTGGGACATTTGTTAAAAACCATTAGCAGCACTGTTTTGTGTAACACAGAGAAATAACAGATGGGGCAAATAAGCAGCCGATGAAAAAAATTTTAAAGGAAAAACTTGGGATTGAGATGTCCATTCTGGCATCTGCAACATATTTCTGGGATGTAACATCCCTTCCTGTAGAAGATTGTGCACATGCCCCAGGAAAGACCTAAGAAGACCTAAGTTCTCACCTCACATTTAGTCTCCATGCAAGCAGGAATGGAAGGGTCAGGCAGTGTTGCATATTGCCTGCCAATGGGTAGAACACACGCCCCAGTATGCACACACAGCCCTTCAGCAAAGGTTAACAAACTTATTGATGAAAGGCATTTAAGGAAGTCTCTCCATTTATTAGCTGACCATCAAGATACTCAGATACTTCTGTGGCCAAACACACAAAGAATACAAGGAGATACTATGAACAATTGTATGCAAAAAAAATTACATAAACTAGATGAAATGGACACATTTCTAAAAGGATAAAAATTACCAAAACTGAGTCAAGAAGTAATTTAAAAATCTGAAAAGCCCTGAACTATGGGCCTGGCACAGTGGCTCAAACCTGTAATCCTAGCACTCTGGGAGGCCGAGGTGGATGGATTGCTTGAACTCAGGAGATCCAGACCAGCCTGAGCAAAACCAAGACCCCCCGTAGCTACTGAAAATAGAAAATATGAGGCAAGAGGATCATTTGCGCCCAAGAGTTTGAGGTTGCTGTGAGCTGTGATGCCATGGCACTCAACCCAGAGTGATAGCTTGAAACTCTGTCTCAAAAAAAAAAAAACACAAAAAACCCTGACCTATGGCCAGTCTTGGTGGCTCACA
>NW_003852484.1:3524000-3542937 GCF_000181295.1 Otolemur garnettii | reverse complement strand
TAAAATAAAAATTATAATAAAGTAACAGATATAAATCAACTCAGTAGATACTGAAAAAGTATTTGATAACATCAAACACCCCTTCATTATAAAAATGCTCAGAAACTAGGAATAAAAGGAACTTCCTCAACTTGATAAAGGAAAAACCCACAATTAACATCTCACTTAATGGTGAAAAACTGAATGCTTTCCCTCATAACATGACAAGGATATCCGCTCTCAACATTTTCATTCAGTACCATACTGTGTATTCTGTCTAGAGAATGTAGGCAGGTAAAACAATAAGAGATTGGAAAAGAAGCAAAACTACCTTTATTTCCATATGACATGATCATGTATATAGAAAATCCTAAGGAATACATATACATACCCTATTAGATTGAATGTTGAACAAGTTTGTAGCTTACAAGATAAATTGGCAATAAATAATCCAAACATCAAATTAAGAAAAGTCCATTTACAGTAACTTCAAAAAGAATAACATAGGAAGTATAAGATATATACTGTGAAAATTATAAAACACTGTTGAAGGGCAGCGCTTGTGGCTCAAAGGAATAGGGCGCCGGCCCCATATGCCAGAGGTGGCAGGTTCAAACCCAGCCCCGGCCAAAAACTGCAAAAAAACAAAAAGAAAAGAAAAAAGAAAAACACTGTTGAAAGAAGCTAAAAAAGACCCATATAAATGGAAAAACATCCCAAATATCTGTATATTTGTCGATCCCAATATACAGATTGAACACAATCCCAAACAAATATCAGCTGGATTCCTTGCAGAGATTGATAAATTCTGATTGATAAATCTGATTTTCAGATTCATAAGGAAATTTGAGTAAGCAACCTAATCTTAAAGGAAAAAAAAGAACCAAGTTGGAGAACTCATAGTTCATGTTCTTAACTCATACTTCAGAGCTTAACCACAAAGCCACAATAATCAAGACAGCATGCTTTTTGAACTCTAGGATGAGGTTAGAAAAAAAAAAGTGTGGTATAGACGTAAGGATAGATGTCACAGATCTATCTTGGAATAGACTTGAAATTCCAAAAATAAACTCTCATAAAAATTTATGGTCAATTAATTTTCTATATTGTGCCAAAACAATTCAGTGAGGGAAAGAATAGTCTTTTCAACAAATGGTACTAGGAGAGGTAGATATCCACGTTTCAAAGAACAAGTTTGGATCTTTTCCATGTACTATCTACCGATATTAAGTTAAAATGGATCACAGAGGCTGGGTGAGGTGGCTCATGCCTGTAATCCTAGCTGTCTAGAAGGCCAAGCTGGGAAGATTGCTTGATTCAGGAATTCAAGACCAGCCTGAAAAGAGCCAGACCCCATCTCTACTAAAAATGGAAAAAATTAGCTTAGTGTCGTGGTGGGCATCTGTAGTCCCAGCTACTCAGGAGGCTGAGGCAGGAGGCAGTTGTTGTGAGCTAGGCTGATGCTACGGCACTCTAGCCTGGGCAAGAGAGTGAGACTGTCTCAAAAAAAAAAAAAAAAAAATCAAATACCTAAATGTTAGAACTAAAACTATAAAATTCTTATAAGAGTGAATCTTTGTGACGTTAAATATGACACCAGAAGCTCAGGCAATAAGAGAAAAGATGGATATACTGGACCTCATCTAAACGATAAACTTATGCACTTCAAAGGACATCATTAAGATAGTGAAAAGACAAATCACGGAATGAGAGAATATATTTGCAAATCATAGATAAGGGAAAAACTCTTATAACACAACAATAAAAAACCCAAGGAACGCAGTTTTAAAAATGGGCAAAGGAACTAAATAGACATTTCTCCAAAGAATATATACAAATGGCCAGTTAGCACATAAAAAGATCCTCCTCATTATTACTCATTAGGAAAATGCAAACCAAGACTACAAGGAGATACCTCTTTACACCTACTGGGGTGGTTTTTTTTTTTTTTTTTCAGTTTTTGGCCGGGGCTGGGTTTGAACCCGCCACCTCCGGCATATGGGGCTGGCGCCCTACTCCTTTGAGCCACAGGTGCCGCCCTACTGGGGTGGTTTTAATCTAAAAGACAGTAACAAGTGTGGACCAGAATGGAATCTTCATTCATTGCTGATGGAAATGTAAAGTGTAGCCACCTGGAATAACAGTCTTGTATTTAGGTGATTGAATAAATAGTTATCATATGACTCAATAATTTCAACCTTTACTGTATGCCCCCCAAAATGAAAATGTGTTTACTCAAAAACTTGTGCACAAATGCTGCTATAACAGCATTCTTAATAACCAAGAAGTGGAAACCACCCAAATGGTCCATCAACTAATGTGTAAACAAATGGTATATCTATACAATAGAATACAATTTATCAATTCAAAGGAAATCGGGTATCCATAAATGCTACCACATGGATGAACTTTTAAAACAGCATCATAAGTGAAAAGGCTACATATCTCATGATTCCACTTACATAAAAGGTCCAGAATACGCAAATCTGTAAGAGACTAAAAGTGAATTAGTGGCTTCCTAGGATTGGGGGAAGGAGGAAACGGGAAGTGACTGCTGATATACTCAAGTTTTCTTTCTGGGGTGATCAAAGTCTTATGCAATTAATAATGGTAAATACAGAACTTGTGAATATACTTAAAACCACTGAATTGTACACTCTAAAAGTAAACTTTATGATGGGGAATTATATTGTTGTGTTCCAAAAGATTTTTTTTAACAGCAAGAGAAAAAAAAGTGAGGAAATAAAGGTTCTGCCCATCTTTTACCCACTAGCAAATTATCTTTAATCACAAAGCAGTGAGGACAGTCTTGCTGCATTAGATGCAAGTTTTGGGCATTTCTTTATTTCTTAAGTGCATTTTATTTTCCAAAGGTATGTATTTCCTAGCTTTGTTTACTGAAAAGGCTTATAAATAGTAACAAAAATAAGCCTGGCTAAATGGTCTCTAAAAAATATTTCCTCTTTACAGGAACCAGAAAAATGTGTAATTCCAAGTCAGAGCCAGGGAATACTTAAAATGAGTCTGGAATATCTTGTCAGAAAGTAAGGAAGCTGCTATTAGTGACCACTGAGCATATGTTAAAAGGACTCGGGAGCCAACTTGGAAGGGTTACCAGTGAGTGAAGATGGGAACATTTGAGCATTAGAAAGAATAACTGAAACGGACTGGAGCACATCATGTGTTAAAATGCAAGAGTTTTACATTACTTTCAAACAAAAGATCACTCATGGATGTTGCAGGAAAACCAGTTTGTTCATTTGAAAACTGATAAAATAAAAGGAAAGAGTCAAGCATTTATTGCTCCATGCTACCTTAGGATGACCAAGTAGTTGATGTGAAAAAATGTATCACCATTTTGCAACTCCTAATGAAGTAATTGATCTAGGTAACGATTACCACTGTCTGCTAAAAATATTACATGAAAAGCTGATGAAGTACTTTGTATCACAAAGAGATAAAGTTGATATATACCTCTTGAGGTGATGCAGTAGGAAGTACGTAGTTCTACCTATGGCATATTCTTGTTGCAAAACTCTAATCTGAATTTTATCAAGCCTCAAAACTGTTGATAAGGAATAAGGGGGTTAGAAGAGTATGTTAAGACAACACTATGGGGATGCATAGATTTTAGCAAAATCTAAAGTGAGGAAATGACATACTAATGACATAATTTCTTCAACAAATGAATAACAAAAAAATGTTTAAAGGGACAGGGAGATTGTAGATTTAAAGAAATTCAGGAAGCATCAACCATATTCAGTTTGTGCACCTATTTAGCATAAGCTAACTGTAAACAAAATTCCATTTATTTATAAATACATAGTTTTAAAATTACACATAATTCATAACTACATCTAAAATTGATTTCTAATTATGGATTGGAATGAGCGGCCTTCTAGAGCTACTTGCTGGCCACAACAGCTCCCTACCCAGAGTTTACCAAAATAGTATTGGCAGCACCGTGACCTAGTTTATCACTTGTGGCAGGTTGCTTATCTTTACCTAAACAGCATGGGTGTCATAAAACATAATGCTGTCACTTGAGCCATTACTATTACAATAAGATATATGTGAGAAGTACTTATATAAAAGTTACAGCAGATGAAATTTTTCATGTTGTAAATTCCTAATCACTAAAACATTTTATCACAAAACCAAGCATAGCACCTGAAATAACAGTATAGAGTATAGATGAGCTGTATCTTACAGCTAGTATGTGCATATATTTGTTTTATAAATGAGCTACAATTTATAAGTGAAATATATAAATTGCAGGCATTTCTTATTTTGAGAAAACATCAAATATTCTTTCTTTGAAACATTTTCTTCTTTTTTCTAGGAAGTTGTTTAAGGTTATATGAAAGAGATGTTTATTCATCTCTAAGGCTTACCAGAAACACTGATTTGAAGAGAATAATTGGATTTTGCACCAAACCACAAGAAAGTGCCAGAGCTCCATCCCGTAAGTTTTTATTGGTTTTTTTCCATTTGTGGGGTAAGTAGCACACAAAAAGTAGGAAAACTTAGAAGAACTTAACAGAACTATTTGAGCTGGTCTATTCATACCCTCTCATATAGTGCAGGCCTCCCATATTGTACTTACATTGGTTATGCTCATACACAGTGATTTTGTTTTCCTTGTTTATCCTTTTCATCTCTTTCTTATCTCAAGAGTTGGGCTTGAGCTTTCTCTAAGAGTATAGATGAACTAAATAGTAGTCTAGAAATGATCTTTTAAGGAACCCCAGAGATGAACCAAATTAAGAAATTATGTTTTGGGTAATTGACTTCAGCCACATCCAATTCTGTCCCTAATTCTAAACTTTGTCACTATCACCACTATGGAAAAATAGATATAATATGTAAACTGCTGAGTGCTAGGTGATATTTGCCTGTTTTTTCTTCATGGGAGTACACTTGGGTCAAGCATATCTTGTAAGTAGAAAGGAACTGTTCCCAAAGGATGTTTATCAAGAGCTAAAAAATATATATACCATTTGAGCTGGTCTAGTCTAAAGAATAATTACTACATGTGGAAAAAGCTTTGAGTATTAATATACTTCCATTTTTTATACGTAATGGAAAACTAGAAATAAATCTAAATGTCAAATCAGGAATGATTAGTGTATATTAGATGTACTTGGTGATGAAATATTATCATCAATGGTTTCCAATAGCTGCATAATATCTCACCTGTGAGGTGGCTCGTGCTCGTAATCCTAGCACTTTGGGATACGGAGATGGGAAGATTGCTTGAGGCCAGAAGTTCAGGACTAACCTGAGCAAAAGCAAGTACCCTCATTTCTACAAAAACTAGAAAAATTAGCCAGGCATTGTGGCACACACCTGTAGTCCCGGCTACTTGGAAGGCTGAGTACAAGAAGATCACTTAAGCCCAGGAGTTTGAGGTTGCAGTGAGCTCTGATGATTCCACTGCAGTCTAGCCAGGGAGACTAGAGTGTAGTAGTATGGAAAATGTTTACTATAATGTTAATGAACAAAGCAGGACACAGACTTCTACTGTAAGAACAAGCATGATGCATACAAATGACACACACAGCGGGGAATGGTAGCTCACACCTATGATCCCAGCACTTTGGGCGGCTAAAGTCAGAGGATTGCTTGAGGCTAGGAATTTAGGGCCAGCCTGAGCAGCATAGTGAGACCCTCATCCCTTTAATGAATTAATTAATTAAAAAATTAAGCATACTAGCATGCATCTATAGCCCTAGCTACTCAGGAGGCTGAGCCTAGTAGTTGAAGGCTGCATTAAGCTATAATCAGACTAATTGTGCCTGAGTGACAGGAAGACCGTGTCTCTAAAAAAAAAAAAAAAAGAATAAAAATTACACACAAATATACATAAACACACATGCTCATGCTCATCCTCATGATGAAACTTAGGAAGCATGTCAAAATTAAATACAGTAGTTAATGCTGTGACAATAGTATTAAGGGGAGTTGTTTTTTTTTATTTTTTCATGTCTGTAATTTTTGAATAGTCTTTAAAAAATAACTATACAGAGAATTGTGCCACGTGTTGGAAGGATTAAAGATAAGACTAGAAGTAGTGCTATTTCTATATTTCTAAGCCTGTTGCTTTGCCTTTGGTTCTTTCCGTATGTGTTGCTCCTATCACTTTCCTGTTCCTTTTTCTGCTGCCTTCTGGTTAGGTGAAAGGAACAGCATAAGTGAAATTGTGGCAGTAAGAACGTATGTGGCATGTCAGTAACAGTCAAGGAGATGATCTGTCTGCAGGAGAGAGGTAGGCAGTAGATGGAAGTTGGATTGAGATGAGCTTGGAGGCCACATCTAACTCTGACACTCTGTCTAGCTTTTTTCTGCTCCATAACTTCAGTGACTTCTAATTTCTTTAAAAAATTTTCTCTCTTGTTGTTTTTGATTCTGTATTTTTCTTGCTCATCTGCCTCTGTGGCACACTGTGGCACTTCTCTGCCTCTTTTTCCTACCTCCTCTCTTGGATCATGCCAAGGCTTAACCCTTGGCCTTTGCTCCTCTTTGTCACCTTCACTGGCTCTCCTTTTGCACTGATGTTTATTTCTCTTCATGACCCTTTAATGAAACCCACTCAGCATAAATTCCCTTTAGGCTCCACAAATCTTAGAATAACATTCATGCTCTTTCCTTCCCTAACTGGTTCCTTTCACAGTCTTCTTTTGGTTAACAGTGCTGCTGTCACTTTAGTCATCTAAGTTTGAGTTTCTTCATGATTTCTTTCTTCTTCTTTGTCTCAACTTAATTGGTTTCTAAATTCTTTCAGTTATCCCTAGACTGACTTCATCTCTCTTTCCACCGTTATAATTCTGGTTCAGACCATATCACCTCACCCTTGTGATCCAGTCTCCTGTCTGGACTTTGTGCCCACCTTGCCCTACCCCCTTCTTGTTCTCTTCCATCATCCCTTGTGCCTATTAATCTTCCTGAAACATTAGCTCACCCCCTTTTTTTATTTTTTTGAGACAGAGTCTCACTCTGTTACCCTGGGTAGAGTGCATGGCACCATAGCTCACAGCAACCTCAACCTCTTGGGCCCAAGTGATCCTCTTGCCTCAGCTTCCTGAGTATGTAGGACTACAGGGGTGTACTACAGTGTCTGGCTGCTTTTTCGTGCTCAGGCTGGTCTGGAACTCCTGAGCTCGAGTAATCATCCCACCTCTACCTCCCAAAGTGCTAGAATTATAAGCGTGAGCTACCACACCTGGCCTTAAACATTAACTTTCTTGCTTCAAAGATGTACAGTAGTTCCAAACCAGGCCTAAACTCCTAAGCCTCATATTCAAGCTCTTTTAGAATCTGATCTTACCTTAGAAACTTTCTTTTTTTGCTGAAGTCTGATAATCTCTTTAACTGTTCCCTTCTTGGTTCACCCTTACTTCCTTATTTTTGTTCACAGCGTTCTTTCAACTTTCCATGGGTAGGGCTTATATTGGGAAATAATGCTTTTGTTTTACTTTGTATTCATGGAATTTTGGAATCTCATTAGGAAAATGAGGCATCCTAAGAAATTCCATTCAAATAAAGCTCTAAATAACTTGAGGTTTTTCAGTGTATCTGTTAGTGACTAGCTAAAATGCACAAACAGCATTTTTCTGTTGCTAGATCTGAGAGTCATGATCTCAAGATTTCTTGTCTGGTTTTTCTCATAGACACCTACAGCCACAGAGTGCCTTTACACAAACCCACGGATTGGGAGAAAAAGATGCTGATATGGTCAGGTCGCTTCAAAAAGGAAGATGAAATCCCAGAGACCATCTCGTGAGTGCTGAATTTAGGGTTGTAAGCAGCTTTCAGTTCTCACTGATATGTTTTAAGGGAAAAGCAATTTCTCTGAGTTTTCTTTAAAACCTTTCAATCAAATTTGAAAACATTTTTCACTTCTCTAAGTATTTTGTCTTTGGTAAGTACTTATGATAAAAAAAAGTGCTGGTGGGCAGCACCTATGGCTCAGTGAGTAGGGCGCCGGCCCCATATACTGAGGGTTGGTGGGTTTGAACCTGGCCCAGCCAAACTGCAACAACAAAAAAATTAGCCAGGTGTTGGGGCAGGCACCAGTGGTCCCAGCTACTCGGGATGCTGAGGCAAGAGAATCGCCTAAGCCCAGGAATTGGATAAGACTCTGTCTCTACAAAAAAAAAAATAGTGCTGGAAAACCGATGTCTTGGTATGTTACATTATGACTAGTGAAGAGCCACCCTGTACTCTAAAATCAACTGTTTGAATTCATCTCCTAGTTACAGAAATACAACTTTTTAAATTTATATTCAATTTGCATGTTTCAATTAGGTACCAGTGACAATAAGTATATTTTACAAAATCCACTTAAATATTCAACCTTAGGCATAAATGTATTTAAATGTAACACATTCTTTTTCTGGGATTCAGGAAAGGGTGCCACTTGTTGGCACCCTTAAATTCTTTAAACTTAGCCTTGCCCAGGATCTTGAGTCGTTTTTTTCAGAGTTTGTAGATGATGAGTTTAGGTTCCTCCAACTCAAGGTTTCTCAGCCTTGTTACTAATGACATTTTGGACTGGATAATTCTTTGTTGTAGGGGGCTGTCCTGTGTATTGTAGGATGTTTAGCAGCATCCCTAGCTTTTATTCTCTAGATTCCAGTAGCATTCTCTCAGTGGTGGAAATCAGAAATGTCTCCAGATATTGCCAAATGTGCCCTGGGGGCAAAATCACCCCTTGTTGAGAACCAATACCGTAGGCCCATGTTAAAGACCCGGATTAGTTAGCATCTTGGCCAATAGAGAGTTTGAGAAATAGGTGCTATCTACCTTGTGGGGCATCATCCTCTTCAGGGACAAGGACTTTGGAAAAAGCTCCTGGAAGTTCCCTTTTAGTGAGAAACTGTTCCTGTGGTTTCTACTTTCAAAACATGATTGAAAAGATCTGGGTTCATTAAGGGTATCTTTTCTAAGAAGAGAGGTAGTATTTGCTTTCTGTTTAGAACAGCTTTATTAGAGCCTTTCTGCTTCTGCTAGTCAAGTAGCACATTATTTTCGTTAATACTGTTTATTCTTCTGCAAATGATAACATAACGTGGAACCAGCCAAGGTGATACTGACATTAAAAAATATCCAAAATACGGCTTGGCACCTATAGCTCAACCGGCTAAGGCACCAGCCACGTACACCTAAGGTGGCGGGTTCGAATCCCCAGCCCGGACCCGCCAAAACAACCATGACGGCTGCAACCAAAAAATAGCCAGGCGTTGTGGCGGGCGCCTGTGGTCCCAGCTACTTGGGAGGCGGAGGCAGGAGACTCGCTTGAGCCCAGGAGTTGGAGGTTGCTGTGAGCTGTAATGCCACGGCACTCTACCCAGGGGGACAGCTTGAGGCTCTGTCTCAAAAAAAAAAAAAAAAAAAAATATCCAAAATAACAAGGACTTGAAGTTCTTGCCTATGTTCTAATTTCTTCCAGAATATCACAGCATGGGCTGGGTGCAGTGGCTCATGCCTGTAATCCTAGCACTCTGAAAGGCTAGGCAGATTGATTGCCTGAGTTCAGGAGTTTAAGACCAGCCTAAACATAAGCAAGACCTTGTCTCTACTAAAAATAGAAAAAAAAAAAAAACTAGTCTCAGCAGTGCCTGTAGCTCAGTGGATAAGGCTCCAGCCACCTACACTGAGGCTGGTGGGCTTGAACATGGCTGGGGCCAGCTAAACGACAATGACAACTGCAACCAAAAAATAGCCGGGTATTGTGGTGGGCACCTGTAGCCCCAGCTACTTGGGAGGCTGAAGCAAGAGAATCACTTAAGCCCAAGAGTTTGAGGTTGCTGTGAGCTGTGACACCATAGTACTCTACAGGGATGACATAGTAAGACTCTGTCTCAAAAAAAAAAAAAAAAAACAACCAAAAAACTAGTCTTTAAAAATAGCTAGGCATTGTAGTAGGTGCCTGTAGTCCCAACTACTCAGGAGCCAGGGCAAGAGGATCAATTGAGCCCAAGATTTTGAGGTTGCTGTGAGTTATGACACCATGGTACTCAACCCCGGGGCAAGGGAGTGAGACTTGGTCTCAAAAAATAAAATAAAATAAAAAAATCAATATCCCAGCAGAAAATAAGCTGGTATATATCCTTGGCCCTAATAAATGCTGTGTAGACATTGGTACGTAACATCTTCCTTGGTCTGCCTCATAGTTTGTTCTAAGGTCCACTTAGGCCCAAAATACTGTCACTAGTCACCTTGGAAGATTCTCTGGACTGTACTAGCCTGTGCTAGTGGTTCTGAACAAGTATTACTTAACTGCAGTTGACCCTGGTTCCTGCCACCCTGCAGGCCCAGCAGTACCTGGAGAACTCCATCTACATGCTGCCTCATTGGTGTACATCATATTTTATATGCTTTTAGGGTCCTTCTCCTACTGCAACATCCTAGACCCTGTGCCTCCTTCCAAGCATATTTAACCCCTATGATTTTAAAAGTAATATATGTTAAATATCTAGGGGGAGAAAGGCAAGAAGCACTTCAGCCTTATCATCTAGAAATAATTCCTATTTACACATCTACTGAGCCAGAAATTCTTTAGCACACAAGTATTCCACATGCTCAGCCTTGAGTCTTTTACCAGGCACCCAGGTAATAGAATGTTCGGCATGGTGGTGCACACCTGTAGTCCCAGCTACTTAGGAGGCTGAGGCGGGAGGATTGCTTGAGGTCAGAAGTTCAAGTCCAGCCTGGACAACATAGTGAGATCCCCTCTCTTTAAAAGAATGACCCCACTGTCTAGTTGCAGTAAACCACCAAAAGTGGCCTGTTTCTTTAGACTCTTCCATGTTAGGCCTCTTACCTTTCACACAAAAATGATTATCCAGTCCTCAACTTCCTGTACATGAGTCTTTATTCACTGGACAGGAATAAAGCTCTTAGAAGAGCTGTATACTGAGGCACTTGCCGAAAGCATAGTATCAAGTTCACTGTCAATGAATCTTAGCAAAACATTAGTTAAAAGATAAATACTAAGGGGGTATTGCTTAAGAGAACTTTCTACGGTTCAGATATTTTCAGATCTATTCCTGGTTCAAGATAGAGAGCAAAAAGCTGGATAGATAGAACACATTGTTTGTCTCTCATGTTTGTTTTCTTTCTGAATCCTGCTTTGTGTTGAAACTTAAACCTTGCAGTATCTGTTGTCAGATGTTTTCAGGCAATCATTATAACATCTTCTTAAGAACCCCAGGGAGAAATAAATAGCTAATGGTTTCACTTTTAGCATTCATCGGCCGCTAGAAACCTGAAAGTCAAAACTGGAGCCCACCACAGCAAGTATAGATTAATATGCCTTGCCTTTTTTGTTTCCTTCTTGACTCCTTTTTCTGTCTTCACCCTTTTCTTCTTTTGTACTACTTTAAATTTGTAGTACTATCTTGTATTTTATATATAAATGAGTTATGAAAAATGTCCCATCCTCCCCCAAATCTTAGGAGATAGCTAGGCCCTAACTCCTTTTTTATATATGTATGTAGCCACCAGTAAACTTCTGGTTTGTACACAGAGATTTTTATCCTGTTACAACTTAAAGAAAAAAGTTAATAACTTTCTTTCATTATTTCATTGTATTAGTTTTGAGATGCTTGATGCTGCCAAGAATAAGATTCGTGTGAAGATAAGCTATGTAATGATTGCCCTGACAGTGGCAGGATGTATCCTGATGGTTATTGAAGGCAAGAAGGTGAGAATGGGTTTCCTTTTTATCTCTGTATGTTCTCCGCCAAAAGACCTGCAGGAAATTGGGGATTGACCCTTGTATTTACTCTCAGAGAAGCAGCAGCTACATTATACATGGAAAATGATAAGAAACAAAATAAGATATATTAGGAACAACCCTGGGATATCATGGTTGGAATAAATAGCAAATCCTAACTTTGCCATTGGAAGGTTTAAATTCATTTTGTATAATGTAAAAAAGAAAAGTTTTTATTATCACAGATGTCATAAATAATGTGAATCAAGAAATATGACATTGGCTGGGTGCAGTGGCTCATGCCTGTAATCCTAATACTCTAGGAGGCCAAGGCAGGTGGGTCACTTGAGCTCAGGAGTTCAGGACCAGCCTGAGCAAGATTGAGACCCCATCTCTACTTTACAAAAAAAAAAAAAATAGCTGGGTGTTGGGGCAGGTGCCTGTAGTCCCAGCTACTGGGGAGGATGAGGCAGGAGAATCACTAAAGCCCAAGAGTTTGAGATTGCTATGAGTTAGGCTGATAGCCACAGCAACAAAGTGAGACTCTGCCTCAAAAATAAAGTATAACCTTGACATATTAATAAACCTTTGCACATTTTACAAAGCTCTCTCAGTATATGGGCTTATTTATCTTCCCTATAACTACCTTAATCATGGTGAGCATTCTTATCCCTGTTCTTTATTTGAAGCTCAGCCAAATTAAAGGAATGCAAGCCCAGAAATCTTTGTTTTAATGCCAATTATAGTTAATAGCTATTACTAATTGAATACTCACTGCATGCCAAATACTTTGCTATTATCTCACTTGAACCTCACAAAAACACTGAAAAATAGGTATTATTATTAGGGTCTCATTTATAGATGGAGGCAACCATAGCTTAGAAAGCTTTACTAACTTGCCAGATCCCACGCATCTCCTTAATGGCAGTCCTACACTGTGAAGCTAGACCTAATTTGAGGTAATAGTAAAATTGTTCCCATTTATTGGGGGCTCATTATATAGCAATTACTATTAAGTTCATTTAATCACCACAATAACCCTAAGAACCAGGCAGTGCCTGTGGCTCAGAGGGGTAGGGCACTGGCCCCATATGCCGGAGGTGGTGGGTTCAAACCCAGCCCCAGCCAAAAACTGCAAAATAATAATAATAATAATAATAAAAATAACCCTAAGAACCTAAGAGGTATGTTCTCTTATTACTATGATTTATAAAAGAGGAACCTAAAGCTTATAGATGTTAAATAATTTTCCCAAACTTGCATAGCTAGTTAGTGGCAATATAAAAATTAGACTCAAGTTTGCAGATTAACAAATGTCATGCTATACTATAGATAAAGTTATTTTCAGCAGCACTGGTCAAATTCTTCTTTCAATACTATGTCTTATGGGTGGTGCCTGTGGCTCAATGAGTAGGGCACTGGCCCCATATACCAAGGGTAGTGGGTTCAAACCCGGCCCCGGCCAAACTGCAACGAAAAGTAGCCAGGCATTGTGGCAGGCGCCTGTAGTCCCAGCTACTTGGGAGGCTGAGGCAAGAGAATCACCTAAGCCCAAGAGTTGGAGGTTGCTGTGAGCTGTGACCAGGGCACTACCAAGGGTGACAAAGTGAGACTCTGTCTCTTAAAAAAAAATACTATGTCTTGTATCACTGAACCCATGTGAAAAGAGAGATGTCTTATAACTATTATCAAATACTAATTAATTCTCCTACTTACCCACTATTAGCTGACTTCCTTATTCTCCGTGACTCCACAGAGTAAAGGGAAATGAACTTTTGGCTCTCTTTAGACAGACTTGCAGTTAAATGGAAACATTGACCATTTAACTGAATGTTAAAGCTGAATGTTTTTGGTAAAAAAGTGAGGAGCTAGAACAGTGTGGAAAGATACAGATGAGTTGAAGAGGGAGAAATGGTAGCAACCATTTTAGGCTGACCTCATGTGAGTATGAAAGGGCAAGTGTGCTGACCTGGGTGAAGTTCTCTGGAAAGCTCTGTTCCTAACCCACTTAGATTTTTCTTCTGTCTCCCTCTCTGACCTCCCATGCATAGTTCTCAGATTGAAACCTACAGAAGCATGTGGACAGGACATAGAATTCCAAGAAACATGCATTATCTTTGTATATTTGACTATACAATAAGTTTAAATACTCCAGAAGCAAATTCTAGAATTCCAAGAAATATGCATTATCTTTGCATATTTGACTGTACAAGCTGAGTTTAAATACTCCAGAAGCAAATTATTCCCCTGTGATCTCTTCTAGCATTATCCAAGTACATATGCTATGGAGTTCCTCTCCTGTTCTGTATCATAAAATCGTTAATATTTACCTTTTATGGAATTTCCATTTCCCAAAAGTTGGCAAATGCTACTAGAATGGAGAACTTTTTAAATTTTTTTTTTTGAGACAGAGCCTTAAGCTGTCCCCCTGGGTAGAGTACTGTGGCATCACAGCTCACAGCAACCTCCAACTCCTGGGCTCAAGCGAGTCTCCTGCCTCTGCCTCCCACGTAGCTGGGACCACAGGCGCTCGCCACAATGCCTGGCTATTTTTTGGTTGCAGCCATCATTGTTGTTTGGCAGGCCTGGGCTAGATTCGAACCCGCCACCTTAGGTGTATTGGCTGGCGCCTTAGCCACTTGAGCCACAGGTGCCAAGCCTAGAATGGAGAACTTTTGAACTTAGTATGATTTGGAAGAAAGAAATTAGTCATATTAGTCATTATGTTTTGTTCTATCAACTTCACACTCCCCTTCTCCTCCCCCTTCACATATCTAATTCTTTTCATATGGAATGACATAGATGTAAAAAAAAAAAAATACCAGCTTAGGGTGCTAGTTTCACTTATTTAGTATAAAAGTCTTAAAACTAGTCTGTTGGCTCAGCGCCTGTGGCTCAAATGGCTAAGGCGCCAGCCACATACACCTAAGGTGGCGGGTTCGAATCCAGCCTGGGCCTGCCAAACAACAATGACGGCTGCAACCAAAAAATGGCCAGGCATTGTGGTGGGCGCCTGTGGTCCCAGCTACTTGGGAGGCTGAGGCAGGAGACTCTCTTCAGCCCAGGAGTTGGAGGTTGCTGTGAGCTGTGATGCCATGGCACTCTACCCAGGGGCACAGCTTGAGGCTCTGTCTCAAACAAAACAAAACAAAACAAAACACTGGTCTGTTTATGTATGCTTCATAGAAATGTAACAGTTCACATGGAGGGAAACAGGGGAAGAGGACAGTTGCCTCCCTCACTGAAAGGATGGAGTTGTAGGATAAGTAGCACTCGAAGTCATCCATGGTAGTATTTTTGGTAAACTGGGATTCTCAAAGCAGAATGTTTTTGGTAAAAGAGTGAGGAGCTAGAACAGTGTAGAAGGATACAGATGAGTTGAAGAGGGAGAAATGGTAGTAACCAAGAAAGATGAAAGGAGAAAAAAGTGATAGAAATGGAAATGGGAAGGTTTTTAATATAGAAGAGAAGCAGGAGAGAAAAAAGGAAAGACGTGGGAGTAAAGTATAAAGGAAAGAGAGGCTAAAGAGACAAAGAAAGGGCCAGAAAGGAAGAGAAGGGAAGGCACTTTTTCTCTTGTTTGAATGATGAGCTACTGTTCTCTGAAGCATTGGAGGAGACCGCTGTGCCCAGTGTCCATGCAGCAAACCACCCCATACCTCTACAGCCCTGGTTAACCTGCTGTCATCAGTGCAAAGTAATGGCATCCTCCCCGGATGGGCATAAATAATCACTTGTTCAAATTTGTTTCACTTTAGGCTGCCAAAAGACACGAGAGTTTAACAAGCATGAACTTAGAAAGGAAAGCTCGTCTGAGAGAGGAAGCAGCTATGAAGGACAAAGAGTAGCAGAGGTATTCATATTGGCTGGATTTCAAAAATCCAGGAAAAATGTTGCAACAACAAGCCTATGTTAAAAAGAATTTGATACAAAGATCCATTTCATAAAAATATGGTTTACACAAACGCATACCATTTCCCTGTTGTAACAGTACAAATAAATTTCCTTAAAGAATGACTTGTTTATGTTTTATGGCTTTGATCCAAGTAAAATTTAGCTTGTCAACTTTGTGGAGTAAAATGGAGAATGAAAAATGAAGCAACTTATTTCAACTGGAATATTAACTCTTCTTTAGAGAAATCAAGTACCACAATTGTCCCCAACCTCTTTGGCACCAGGACCAGTTTCAAGGAAGACAAATTTTTCACAGATGGGATTAGGGGGATAGTTTAGGAATGATTCAAGCTTATTACATCTGCACATCAGATCAAATCATCAGACATTAGAGTCTCATAAGGAGTGCACAGCCTAGATCCCTCACATGCAGTTTATAGTAGGATTCACATTCTTTAAGAGAATCTAATGCCCCCACGGGTCTGACAGTTCAGGCGGTAATGTGAGCGACAGGGAACACCTCTAAGTACAGATGAAGCTTTGCTTGCTTGGTCACCGCTATGTGCCCTGTTCCATAAGCCATGGACAGCCCCATGGTTGGGGACTACACGAGCACCACAGCTTGCTTTTATTCCTATTACGGAAGTGACCTCTCTCCACAGGCCAAAATGTGGGTTTCTATAACTTTCTCTCTCTTGTGTGAGCTCACTTCTGAGATAAGAAAGGTCGGCTGAGATGCTGCCCAGGCACATCTTGCTTGGAGGGCCAGCTTTCCCAAATGCCATAATGCTTTGGGAGGCTGGCTTCCAAAAAAGCCCTGAGAAGCAGCTAACCCACACTTGGTGTCTTCAGGCATGCTGACAGACAGGAGCTTTTAGGAGAGCAGTTTTTTTTTTTTTTTTGCAGTTTTTGGCTGGGGCCGGGTTTGAACCCGCCACCTCCGGCATATGGGGTTGGCGCCTCACTCCTTTGAGCTACAGGCGCTGCCAGGAGAGCAGTTTTTGAAACATTCTGGCAAGGTGATGAGAGCAGTCTCACCAGGAATTTTGAGGACTTAGCATCATGGAGTGGCCTGAGGCCAATGTAGTCACCTCTTAGCTCAATGGCTTAGAATTCTCAACTTGCCCTTTTCCTATCTTTGTCTGAGAAACTAAATATCTCAATTATGAAAACATAATGTATTTTTATTAGCGTTGAAAGATAAGCATTTATACCTGTTAAGTATCTCATTTACACTTTGGACTTGGGGATAGTCATTTGCCTCATATTTAGGTATGGTTATAGGTTTGTATTTTAAACATTTCATTTATTCTCACATGCTTCATAAGTATTAATGGACGACAAAGTCTTTACAATAGTCCCCCCTTGTCCACAGTTTTGCTTTCTGTGATTTCAGTTACCCAAAGTCTGAAAATATTAGCCAGAAAACTCCAGAGAATTCATAAGCTTTCAGGGGTCTTCAAACTTTTAAACAGGGGACCAGTTCACTGTCCCTCAGATCGTTGGAGGGCCAGACTGCAGGCCCTGGGACGAGTGGGCTGCTAAGTGGGACAGGCAGCAGCAGCAAAAACATCCAGTGGCCTGGATAAATGTCCTGTGTGGGCCGCGGGCCATAGTTTGAGGACGCCTCCTTTAAACTGTACACCAGAGTAGCATGATGAAATCTCTTGCTGTCCTGCTCTATCCATCCAGCATGTGAATCTGTCCACTGTACAACTGTACTGACTACCCACCTGTTAGTTGCTTACTAGCCGTCTCAGTTATCATATCAACTGTCACAGTATCACAGTGCCTATGTTCAAGTAACCCTTATTTTACTTAATGGCCCCAAAGTACACTGCTATGACTGATTTATAAATTAAACTATCATAGGTATGTATGTATAGGAAAAGACACAGTATACAGGGGGGCGCCTATGGCTCAAAGGAGTAGGGCGCTGGCCCCATATACCAGAGGTGGTGGGTTCAAACCCAGCCCTGGCCAAAAACTGAAAAAATAAAAAAAGACACAGTATACATAAAATTGTGTACTACCCAGTTTCAGACATCCACTGTGGGTCTTAGAGCAATTCCACCAGGGATAAGGGAAGACTATTATGTAGCCATCCCATTGTGCTAGTTCTCAGAGTTATAAGAGATAAAAAGTAATATATGCAGCAGTTTGGGAACTTAGTTTAACAAAATACACAGTATAGCTCCATGCCTGTAGCACAGTAGTTACAGTGGCAGCCACATACACCAAGGCTGGCGGGTTCGAACCCAGCCCAGGCCAGCTAAACAATGACAACTGCAACAAAAAACAGCCAGGCATTGTGGAGGGCGCCTGTAGTCCCAGCTACTTGGGAAGCTGAGGCAAGAGAATTGCTTAAGCCCAAGAGTTGGAGGTCGCTGTGAGCTGTGACGCCAAGGCACTCTACTGAAGGTGACAGCTTGAGACTCTGTCTCCAATACTATTCTATCATTTCATCATCTATTTTATAGTAGGTATCAAGACTATTATTTGATATAGTCTGCCTATATAGTAGGTGTCTCTAAGTTTGCACACGAACTTTATGGACACCCCGTATTTTACAGTAATTTCACCTTAGCTTTTTTTTACATATTGTTCTTTACATTTATCACTTGCAAATTTATTATCAAAAACATTGTTTCTTGTAGGTTTTAGAAGATTTTTCTTGATATTTTAGGAGACTTATAACTTTTAAATAAGGGTAAATATTAATGTGGTACTTCTCTTTAAAAATATATAATCTTTCTTCATACATAGAGCAATACCATTTAACTTCTGACAAGCTTTAAAAAATGTTATCTTGGAGATTTACTATAATAAAAATGTTTCATTAAACTAAGCTCACAAATGTTACCATGAACCAAGGATTTAGTCATTTCCCATTTTGTGTCATTCTGCTGTTCAGTAACATATCAAGACTACTTCTTTCTGGGTTAAGTATCTATTTCTCAGCCCAAACTTCGGACCTGTCTCTATGTCCTCCCAATATCCCCACATACCAACCTCTTACTGTGTTTCCCCAAAAATAAGACCTACCCAAAGAATAAGTCCTAGCAGGATTTCTATGCATTTGTTAAGTATAAGCCCTACCTACCCCGATAATAAGACCTAGTGATGGGTGTGGCTATGCAGATACGCTGCATTTCAGCATGCAGCGGTAAGGAAGACTGAAATACCTTTTATCTGCCACAGCTCCTTTCTCTGAGCCGTTGGCACTTGCACAGATGCGCGTGTAGTAACCACAATTGCAGGCATCCTACTGCGCACGTGCAAACGGCTAGGGTAAAGGAGTTCACGCATCACTAGCCCCAGCCCTACCAACAAGGTCGGCTCCCC
>NW_003852484.1:3522756-3523869 GCF_000181295.1 Otolemur garnettii | reverse complement strand
AGACAGGGCTTCAAGCTATCCCCCCTGGGTAGAGTGCTGTATCATCACAGCTCACAGCAACCTCCAACTCCTGGGCTCAAGCGGGTCTCCTGCCTCTGCCTCCCAAGTAGCTGGGATAACAGGCGCCCGCCACAGCACCCGGCTATTTTTTTTTGGTTGCAGCCCTTGTTGTTTTGGCGGGCCTGGGCTGGATTCGAACCTGCCACCTTAGGTGTATGTGGCTGGCGCCTTAGCCACTTGAGCCATAGGCACCGAGCCAAGACAGTGTCTTATTTTCAGGGAAACAAGGTAGCTGTCATACTCTACAGTAACTCTCATTTCTCATATCCCTGAAGACTTATCAAGCAAATAAAATTTAATGAGTAATATTATAAAGTACTGTAAATGACAAAAGATGAGTTTTGCCCTTTTTCCTTTTAGTTAAATTACTATTGTATTATTTTTTGCTTAATTTCTAATTTTTTTTTTTGCACATCTATCATGTGTCCATAGGTAAAGTGGGCAGAGATCATTTTCTACTTTATATTTCCTACAAGCACCATTTGAGTAACGTTAATAATGTGAGGCTGTGGTTAGATAATTTTTAATCAACATGATGATAGTTTTAGGAATGTTACTAAAATTTATCACAAACAGGCAAGGAATGAAGTAGTGGTGGTATCACTTAATGTCGAACATTACTTGAGTCCCTTTATTACACAAAAACCAAGAATACATAAATTCTCTATACAAAAACCAAAGAATACAAAGAAGAATACTTTCTGATTTTACCTGACCCATGAAAGCATTACAGTACAAACTGGTAAATAACAGAAACCTAACTCAGGTATTAGCTGTGGTTGGAAGCAGGTGGTGATGCCTCCACTAGTGACTTCTGAACTGAGTTTGAAGCACAGGTAGGAAATAGGTCAGATATATAACAAAAGAGAACACTTTTCACCATTCCTTTAGCTTGCTTGAATCACAAGACAGTACAATCTAACAAGGCATTAAGAGGCCTTCCAGTAAGTGACATTTTTAATGTTTTGGTATATTTTTAGTTTTTGTTTGTTTGGTTTGTTTTTTTTTTTTTTTTTTTTTTTTTTGTGTTAAACTTTAATAATAACAAATAAT
>NW_003852484.1:3520432-3522131 GCF_000181295.1 Otolemur garnettii | reverse complement strand
GTTGTTTGGCGGGTCCAGGCTGGGGATTCGAACCCGCCACCTTAGGTGTATGTGGCTGGCACCTTAGCCGGTTGAGCTATAGGCGCCAAGCCAAGGAGGACAGTTTTAGTTTGTCACCTCAGTAGTGTCATAGCTCACAACCTTAAACTCTTGGCCTCAAGCAATCCTCTTGCCTCAGCTTCAGTAGCTGGGACTAGACACCTGTCACAAAGCTCAACTATTTTTTAGAAATGGGGTCTCACTCTTGTTCAGGCTTGTCTCAAACTAGTGAGTTTAAGCAATCCACCCACCTCAGGCCTCCCAGAGTGCTAGGATTATAGGTATGAGCCACTGCGCCCAGCCGAAAACCATTTTTTAAAAAAGCCTTTTGCCAACATGGCTCTACTACTTGATTTCCAAAGGGATTAGTGCTTACTCATCCACAGCTTAATTGTTTTGTCATTTTCTAATGCTGCTGATGCAATGATGTTTTCTGTAGGATGGCAAGCTGCTGAGATCACAACATCTGTATGACCTTGTAATTTCTGTACAATCTCTTTGGTCTGAAGGTTCCAAATGTAAACCAGATTATCCTCAGAACCAGATACAATCCACTTTCCACCAGTAACAGAAAAATTGGCAAAAATGCAGTATTTCTCATTCTTGTGACCAGTGTATGTTTTCAGACATCTGCCTCTGCTATAATCCCACAGTTTGAGAGTGTTGTCCAAAGTTGCAGTAAGAATGTATTTACCATTTGGAGAAAATTTTACAAAAGAGACAGGAGGGTTATCATCATCAGCAAGCGTTTTCAAACACTGGCCTGATGCAGCATCCCAGATTCTACAGAGACCATCATAGCTACCTGACACTATCAAAGACCCATTACAATTAAAATGAACAGCAGAAACTGGGTCAGAATGCGCAGACAAGGTCTTGAGGCACTTTCCTGTTTTCACTTCCCATATTTTCACACTCTCATCAAAAGATCCTGAAATGATAAGGTTGGATGGTGGGTTGAAATTACAGCAAAACACATAATTACTGTGTCCCGTCAGTGTTTTCAAACATTTTCCTGATCTCACATCCCATATCTTTAAAGTTTTATCATCTGAAGCAGAAACAAGATGACTGGAATCTGATGACCAGGCAACATCTGATATTTCTAGAGTATGACCAACGAGTGTTTTCTCATGTTTTCCATCATATGCTCCCCAAAGTATAATTAGTTTATCAGCAGAAGAACTTGCTAGCCATTCTCCATTAGGACTAAACTTAACTGATGATATTGCTTCTGTATGTCCCATGAGAGTACATTTGAGAGTATAGTTCGGTTTTTCAGGCACTTCTTGGCTCCAATTCGCTGAAGAGGTGAGGGCCAACTGTGCTTTGGCATCTGCTGACTCCTTTGTTGCCATGGATCTTAAGTTCCAAGTTAGCAGGTTGGATAGGCGTCCAGTCCTGAACCAAGCAGTCTAGTATTTCTGCCCAGCAAATGAAGAGAAAAACATCGACTTCAAACATACACAGTTTTTAGTGATTATAATTTCTGTGTTGTCTGTAAACTAATCAGCAGAAGGCTTGGACTACTTTTTTTCCTCTCTTTTTTAAATACTTGAGAAACACTATTAAAAGGTCCCTGTGGGCTCGGCGCCTATAGCTCAACCGGCTAAGGCGCCAGCCACGTACACCTAAGGTGGCGGGTTCGAATCCCCAGCCC
>NW_003852484.1:3474902-3520213 GCF_000181295.1 Otolemur garnettii | reverse complement strand
CTGTGCACAGTCAACAGTAAAGTACTAATGTTCGGTATTTTATTAATGTACTATCATCCAAAGCAGGGGCGGGGCTTAGGGGATCTCCGTAGTATCTGTACGTACCCTTCCCCCCCCCCCAGCTCCGAAATGTTTGGGATCATGAGCAATCCTACCAGACAGACAAGGAACCTGAGGATGAATGAACCACCACTTTCAAGAAAACCTACCTACCCACCGGAATCGGAAGCCCTGGCCTACGGAACACTTCCGCACTTACCAACTGGTCAACACCGCAGAGTTAATCTCAACCAGGCGGGACCGGAAGCCGGGGGCAAGGGCAAAGGAAACCCGCCCAATCACCACGTCCGGGTCCAGGTGACCAATGGGAGACGTTTGCCTGCGCCTGCGCCTGCGCAAAAGGTGGTGCCAGGGCATTTTTCGACCCTGCCCTACACAAACCGGCCGGCGTCCTTGGGCGAGTAGGTCAGGGTTTCTCCCAGACTTCTCTGGCTAAGCAACGGATCTTTATTTCAGAGATCGTTCATTTATTTTTTGAAACTCACAGAAAGAACTGAATTTGCCAATGCCTCTTAGCCACAGGCTTAGGACCACACTTCACACGTAAATTCCACGCTTTTCATAAATACAGCTAACCTCGATCCTCCCAGACGTTGATCACTGTAAGCTCCTGCTCGGCAGGTGGCTTTAGTTCTGCGCATTTAATATTTGTTGTGGTGTAGAGCCTGGCGGCTTTGGGAGTATGGCAGAATTTATGCCAGATTATAAAACTCCTAAAAGTTGTCTCTGAAAACGTCTTGGAAAGGCTAAGAAACATGTCTGTTGGGGGCCTTTAAAAGCCAGTGCTGTGCTGGGAGTAACGAGCAAAAATTTATTTTAGCACTTAGGTTTTAAGCTTCCTTGGAAAATTAAGGAGATTGGGATTCCAAAAGTGCTTGAAATAAAACAAGGAGGTTGGTGGAACTTGGGAAGAAATGGGGTAAGGTTACTCTTAATTAGGGTTTGGAGAGCTCTCCCTAGTATTAAAAGAAATGGTCAATGGCAGCAAAAGTATGTAAAATATGCATGCTATTATATAAAAGTTACTCTTTTAAACAAAAGTGTTTTACTCCAAACCGATAGGCCTGACTAGTTTCTCCATCTCTGCGTGTGCTTGATAGTGCCCAAGAGGAAGTGAATGTTCAGTTTAAAAGATTTTCGCGGTGACCATGCCGAAGTCCAGGTGAAGTTACTCAAGATCTAAAAAGCATTTGGCAACAAAGGGTGTCCTGTTGTTTATTAGGGAAACAAAGGGTCTCTATTGTTGAAAAGGAGACCTATTTAAAGTCTTTGCCTTTATAAAGCACAATAGGCATAATTAGATCACCAGTAATAAATCCACTAAAGTAAAAACGTCATTGAAACCCTACTACTATAGTTGGAAATTGAAACAAATTGGATGAGTTCTTGAAAATTAGCGGTATGAACACAACACAGTAGTTCTGGAAATCGGAAAGGCATCCTGGTCTAGACTTAGCTCGGCGCCTGTGGCTCAAGTGGCTAAGGCGCCAGCCACATATACCTAAGGTGGCGGGTTCGAATCCAGCCCGGCCTGCCAAACAACGACGGCTGCAACCAAAATAGCCAGGCGTTGTGGCGGGCGCCTGTGGTTCCAGGTACTTGGGAGGCAGGGGCAGGAGACTCACTTGAGCCCAGGAGTTGGAGGTTGCTGTGAGCCACAGCACTCTACCCAGGGGGACAGCTTGAGGCTCTGTCTCAAAAAAAAAAAAAAAAAGGTCTAGACTTGAGTATTCATTTGTATACATTAAATTGTTCTTCGCTAATAAGGCAAGGTCTCCATGGACCTCCCACCCCAGGTAACATTTTGAAAAGGAAAATTTTTCCTTCAACGTATCTTAAAGTTCAATTCGGACTAAACCCTGCCTCTTGCTGTCCCTTCCTCCCATTAGCCTGGGTTAGTGTGATTTTTCTGGGAAGCTTAGGAACTAAACCTACTAAGAAACTACTTACATTTTTTATTAACTCCTTAAGAGGTAAATTTAAAAGCACCTCAGAACACAAAGTTTAGGCATTGTTTCAAAGAATTTAGGTAAATCTGTTATTTTTCCAATGGCTGTATGTACTAGAAGAGACTAAAGAAAGGAAATTAGAGGGTGGTGCCTGTGGCTCAAGGAGTAGGGCACAGGCCCGGTGTACACCCGGGGTGGTGGGTTCAAACCCAGCCCCCATCAAAAAAAAAAAAAAGTAAATTAGGTAAGGCGAACCCTTGACATGAGCACTAGGATGGGGTGGGTTCAAACCCAGCCCCAGCTTAAAAAAAAAAAAAACTGCAAAAGAAAAAAAGGAAATTAGGTAAGGTGAACCCTTGACTTGAGCACTAGGATGGGGTGTCAGTTCTGGAATCTATTTTGCCCACTATGAACATCACAAGTGTGAGAGAAAGGAAGGTACATAATTAAGGATGTGCTGATGAGTATCTAGAAATGATACTCATTAAGAGTATCCTTAAGATTTCCCCAAAATTTGAAGAAATTTCCATAATTAAAATCTACTTCTTGGTTTCTGGGCTTTGTGTTTACAAATTGTATCAGGATCTTGTGCAAAGAAATCCAAAGCTGGTTAAATCTTGCTTATTCATTAGCCATATTCTAATATTAACATGTAGTCCTCACATTGTAGTCCTTAAGAATGAAGATTAAGAATTTCATAATTTGTGGGCGGTGCCTGTGGCTCAAGGAGTAGGGCACAAGCCCCATATGCTGGAGATGGCAGGTTCAAACCCAGCCCTAGCCAAAAAAAAAATTCCATAATGTTTTCTTGGGAGAAGGGGTGAGAGATAATCAGGGGCTACTGAATCAGAGAATATTGGTAAAATCCAAAGTAGCTGAATGGAGATTTGCATTTTGCATTCCCCAGCAAAATTTCGTACACCATCTCCCTTTTAACAAATTATACTTTTGCTGCCCTTTATCTTCACGAGTTAAGTGACTTGGGAAGCTTTCCTCCCCGAAGAAAGCAACTAAGTTTCTTCAAATTTCCCATAAACACCTCTAAAAGTCTGTTGTCAATAGTTTCAAGGTGTGTTTCCCTTGCCCCTCAGAAAAATTTGCAAATATTCTAAATAGAAACATTGCCACAAATAGGGCAATTGTTCTTGATATGTTGTAGGACTTACGCATGCTCTGAGTGTGATTCCTACATTAATCAGTTTCTTGACTAACTTAAGACTTGGATCATTATGAAAGTTTTGAGATACACAAAAATTCAAAACATAATCCATGTGGACAGAAACAAATGAAACCCTCCCAACAAATAAGCCAAGCAAGTTGAAACTTGCACAAGTGATCAGAAAAGATGCTGTCAACTGTTTCTTGGAAATAAAATAATAAACCACAAGCCAGTCTGTCTCAAAGCTTTTGTGGTGACCTATGTAGCAACTCTTTGACTACTAAATACAGTACTCAAAATCAAACATGAATAAAATTACATACCCAGTTGCTTTAAGACTAGCAGCAAGTATAAGAAAATCTAGCTGAGCTAAACAAGGGGTGCTGTATAACATCGTCCAAGCTGGGACATTTTTAAAAGCGAAAAGGGGAATAAAATAACTAACAGGTATTAATTCATCTACAAATATAAAATGGGACTGTCATCAGCAAAACAATAGTCACTGCTGACTTCTCAAGAAGATCTCAAAAATGATTCTTGGGCTCAGCGTCTGTGGCTCAAGCAGCTAAGGTGCCAGCCACATACATCTAACCTGGTGGGTTCGAATCCAGTCCGAGCCTGTCAAACAACAATGACGGCTGCAACCAAAAAATAGCCGGGCGTTGTGGTGGATGCCTATAGTCCCAGCTACTTGGGAGGGGGAGGCAGGATACTTGCTTGAGCCCAGGAGTTGGAGGTTGCTGTGAGCTGTGATGCCATGGCACTTCACCCACGGCAATAGCTTGAGGCTCTGTCTCAAAAAAAAAAAAAAAAATGATTCTTGGAAAATCTCATTCTCTACAAGTTTATACTCCAGCCTGCCTCTCTCTCTCTCTCACTCTTCTGTTCTCTCCCCACCACTATAGTTTTTGCCCATCACTTTATCTTAATAATGGCGGCTTATGCTTATAGTACATAAAGCAGTGATCCATATTATGGAACCCCACTGGATTCCGCTGGCTTCCTCCAGTTAAGTGAATATGGATAAAGAAATTTAAAGAGAATTTTATTTTTTACGAAGACAATTCACGATCACAGAAATGACCATATAGAGATTTAAAACTGGAGAAAACAATGACTTTTTCAAACTGCAAATGAAACAGGGGCAATAATCATTAGAGCTAGCTTTAATAAACCTGTAAACCCAGCAATTTTATAATATACATTAAAAATGTAGTTTACCAGAGACTAAGGTGATATATATATTTATTTTATTTTTGGAGACACAGGGTAATTTTTTTGGCCCTCAGCAGAGTGCTGTGGCATCATAGCTCATAGCAACCTCAAACTCTTGGGCTCAATCGATTCTCTTGCCTCAGCCTTCCACAGAGCTTGGGACTACAGGTGCCCACCACAGCGCCTGGCCATGACAGGTCTTACTTTGGCTTAGGCTAGTCTTGAACTTGTGAGCTCAGGCAATCCACCCACCTTGGCCTCCCAGAGTGCTAGGATTACAGGTGTAAAAGTTTTTTTGTTTTCAGAAAAAAAATACCTGGTCAGTAGAATCCTTTTGGAAAAAAGAAAAAAGCAGTCACAGAATGAAGAAATACACCACCTTTCTGTTTCTACTCATCTGTGACTTATGAGGAATGGATTAAAAAATGTTCTCATGAGGTATATACTATTTAATAACCTAAGGTAACCATCAGCTTCCACATCAGTTGGTGACAATTTTTTTTCTTAATATGCCAAAATAGACTGATGAGTTATATTTTTGGCATATATAAACACATGAGGTTAATTATGTATTAATTAACCTGTGGAATACACCCATCAGCTTTTCTCATGGGTTTTGTTTTCAAATACCAGACCTCTGCTATGACAATGTTTTTGTAAACTTCAGGTCAAATTGTATCTCTTTAAAGGTAACTGCATATGAAACATTTAGATATTGAGACACTTGCTTTAAGAGTTGTTAATCCTTGTTTCAAGTAATAGCAGAGAATTGAATTCAATTCTTAATCAAGTACCCTTTACTAATATCATATAGATCAGTGGTTCTCAACCTTCCTAATGCCATGAACTTTGAATACAGTTCCTGTGGGTTGCGATCCACAGCTTGAGAACTGCTGAAATAGATGCTTATCGCTTCATTTATTATTTATTGAAGGTCTACTTATGTGCAAGGCACTCATCCATGGCCTGACCACTACATTCAAGTACAAAGACTCAATAACAGAACCAGTCCAGATCAAAGTGTCAACACTTTGAAAAAGTACATAGTCAGAATTACTTGAGGTAAGCAGAAAACACTCAACAACCAATATAATTAAAAGGTGATCTTGTGCTCACTTCGGTATACTAAAGTATACTATTCATATACTAAAAGATGATCTTAATTTTTGAATGTCCTTTCAACTATACGTCTTTATAAAGTAGACTTTTAAATTCACAACCCATTGCCCTGCTTTCTAAAGCAGTAATTTCTTCCTTCCAAAGCCTTTCCTTCTCTAATTCAATACCTTCTACTTTTATATTTGAAGAGAAATACATGTCTTAAGTTTAGCCATTATGAAATGAAATTCGAAAGCCATCATTTGCTTATTACTTTTTTAAACTCAGTTGTTGTACTTACCTGAATTTTGGCACCAAAGAAAAAGGTGTTCGGACTGAGAAGACCTACACTCCAGACTATGTAACCTAAAAGCAACTTATGCCTAACTTAGTCATTTTAGGGGTGCTGAAGAGGAAAATTCAGGAAGAATGATCCAAAAAGGGCTGACCAAACTGTGGCTGCTAAAATTTAGTTCTGGTAGTAACTGAACAGAATTACTACTGCCTCAACACTGCTTTCTTCAAGACAGAATTTGCAGGTTTTTCTGCTCCCTTGGACAGCCAGTATCTAAGGATTGTGACCTCGGGGCAAAGTAATTTCTTGTGTCTGGACTTTGTCATCTGTAATGCAGTAATAATTGTCTACCTCAAAGAGCAGTTAGAGGATTAAGTGAGAAAAAGGGAAAGTCCTTGGCCAGGTACCTGGCATACAACAGACTAAGACAAAATTGCTTTTGTGCGACCTATAGGAACATACTGGGACTTTTGTTCACTTCCAGCTGAAAACAAAACTTCACATAACCATAATTCTTTCTTCTTACTCCAAGCTTCTAGATGCATTTACTGTCCAATGGCAATTTTGTATTTTTAATTAGTATAAAAATATTTGCTTTATCACACTTTTTTTTTTAGAGACAGAGTCTCATTTTGTCACCCTAGGCAGGTTGCCTTAGTGTCACAGCTCACAGGAACCTCAAACTTTTGGACTTAAGTGATTGTCTTGCCTCAGCCTCCCAAGTAGCTGGAACTACAGGCACCCACCACAAGGAACAGCTATTTTTAGAGATGAGGCCTTGCTCTGGCTCATGCTGCTCTTGAACTTGTGAGCTCAAGCAATCCACTGGCCTTGGCCTCCCAGAGTGCTGGGATTACAGGTGTGAATCACAGTGCCTGGCCATTATCACACTTTTCTGATGCCTGATATCCATTTTTATAATCTGTCCTTTTGTGACAATAAAGCATGTTATAGAATTTTTTTTTTTCAAGACATGGTCTCAACACTTGCCACCCAAGCTCCCTGGAGTGCTGGCACAATCATTGCTCACTGGAGCCTTGAACTGCTGCATTAGCAATCCTCCCACCTCAGCCTCTTTAGTAGGTAGGACTACAGGCAAACACCACCACATCCAGTTAATTTATTTTTGTACACATGGGGTCTCACTATGTTGCCAAGAGTGGTCAAATTCCTGGCATTGGGAATACAGGCGTGAGCCACCACACCTGGCTGGAATGTTCTTTATGTTACCTCTAACTTATTCTACCAGTTATATATGGCTTCAATTACTTTAGCATTTTTCTAAAAATTACTTTAACATTTTATGATTAAGACAACATAGCCACAAGTATTTCCCAATTGGGCAGATACGTATTTAACTTGCTTGCCTCACAATAGAAAGAAATGGTCCTGTTAATTGGGGATGGCCAAAAATTCTGATTTGAGACTTCCACATATAAGCATACTTATCTCTGCAAATGAGCAAATTTTGCAATGTAGAAGGTAGTATATGTATGTTGAAATCAAACAATGCCCCTTTCCAAACGTAGATCTCTTTTCTTTACTGAACATTATCCTTACATACCACAATTTCCAATATACATAAAAAGCCCTAACCCCTAAAAGTTACAATGAACTTGCCTATTTATACAAAAAAAAAAAAAAAAAAAATTCCCAAAAATGAAAGAAAAAACTTCTGGATTCGAAAACCTTTTCATAATTGAATCCCAAGTTGGGGGGAGGGGGTTAAATGGCTGAAATGTTTATTTAGCACTAAAGAAGTAAATTCAAAGTTGCCTGTGGGTGGCCATGTATAATAGACGATTTAGTTGACAAAGTTTGATTTATAAAATATACTTACGTATTTTTTCTTAGGCAAAATCAGCAGCAACCTGGAATTCATATTTATATGGGATATTGCCAATGTTTTTCTCTTTGACAGTACTGCTAAAAATAACCCAGAGTCCGATCAACTTTATCTGGCATATGGAAGAAACAATACAAGGGCAAGAGGATTCTCAAAAGCAGTATAACTGACAAAGGTAAAGAGTTTAAAAAGGTCTTGATTAGCTGATGACCAGAACATGAACATCTTCCACAGAGAACTCAGTCTCCTAAATCTCTCCTTTCTTAACATCAATCACCTTTACCTTCCCTGATTTCTCAATCCAGCCATATCTACTTCTGGTCCTTTAGAAACCAGGTGTTTTTATATCCCAGATTCTCTCAATGCTCCCCCCACCCCCACCAAAGTTCTCATGACAAAGAATACACTTTGAATGTTTGGAGGAAGAAAAAAAAAAAAAAAAAACAAAGACAAGGACACAGAAAAACAAGTTATTTTTCCCCCCATAAGTAAATAAAACTGCAAACGACTCTTTCCTGTGTTGAAATCAACATGCTTTTGTAATGAGCAACACCTTAGTGACAGGGCATTCGATAAATTTAGTAAATTAATGGACTACCAGACAGAGAACTAAAAATAGGAATTAGGTACCCCTTAAAATGTCATTTCTACTACCAAAAAGGCTGTTTTATCAGTACCAAGTTCCAATACATCTGAGTTATGCTGAGATTTAACTTTTAGTCAATTCAATTTCTGTACTTTAAAACAAAAAATCCAGTTCATATTTTGTAATTTATGAACTTTTAGGATAGGAAGATAAATTCCTCTGTTTTAGAAAGAAAGTAGATCACATCAGTTAAATGAACTTTAATTCATTCATTGAAACACCTGTAACTAGCAGCAAAAATTCCCAATGTACACTGCTTTTACTAACATGGGGAGTTGATTTTGTGTGCTTTTATTTTTTCCATTCAAGTTAGTTTGTAAAATTTTTAAACCATCTAATAGAAGGTATATAATTTAAAACATCCTATAGAAATGACATATTACCAGTAATTCACAATTAAAAAAAAAACTCAGCCACAAAAAGAAGTCAAAGCTAAAACCAAGATTTTTACTATGAATCAGTGCTTCTATTACCCTTCTGAAAGAAGTTATATTTTAATGTGATGTAAAGGCAACAATGAAAGTTCTTCTTTAAATTAACCACCTAATTTATCCCTAAAATTACAAAGAATCAAAGTCTTTTACAGATCAAGTGCAGTAAACTAAAATGTTCTCTCAGCACAAAGCAGCACTAGAAAAAGTAACAGTTATAGATGGGAGTTGACTAGTTTTGCAGTGGCTGCTCCATCAATAAAAACAGACATCAGACGGTATCCATCCCAGAGCACAGACACAACTACAGGCTAGATGTGAAGAATGCGTCACACTCTTGGCTGATAAATGTCCTTTGTCTTTGACTCTTTCTAGTTTGAATGAAGTGGATTTTTTAAAAGTTTAAATCAGGTCATGTAAGTTGGCTGCTTTAAGTAACATCATGATGAGGTATGAAAGCTCTGAATATCCCTTAAATTCAGCAGGATTTACCAGAGATGTACATATAATAGCTTGTCAGGGGCAACTTCCAAATAGTTTTTACACTTTGGGGTTATACTGAATTCTAGAAGAGGACAAGTCTAAATAGATTTTAAAGGGTATGCTCTGAAACAGAAGTGAGCAACTTTTCCTTCAGAATTCATTTTAAACAGCACATCAACAAAAAAATCTTCTGATAGTATATTCCAACATTGAGTCATGATGGCCAACTAGCACCGAGAAGTCATATTGAACTCATTTGCAGTTCTCTTGGCAATTAAGCATATTTTTTCATTACAGTCCAAGCACAAGTGTAGATCACTGAACACAGTACTGGAAGAGCCATTTGCAGGTACAGATTGCAGTCATCATTAAATGAGCCAGAAGGTGGATATTATTTTTATTGGGGAGGGGGGTAAGGGGTGTGCAGTACTAGGAGATGAAATAAAATGATTTGGAAACAATGAGGTTATTAGAAAAGTTCACTGTCCTTATTTGGGTTAAGCAGGTCATGTTGCAAAGATGTTTTTTTTTTTTTTTTAAAATAAAAGGATGCTACATTAAAAGGAATCATATGTGCAGCATGAATACATTAGAATCTAGCTGCACTTGACTTAAGAAAAAAATCCCTAAGTAACTTATAAAAGTATGTGTTATGTGCTAGTCACAGAAGGGAAAAGCACCTAGGGTGAACTTAAATTTAATGAGGACCTTGATCAGGACCACAAAGCCTGAAACATTTATTTTAATGCAGAAACACAGCCTCTAGTCAACCGGTTTTGAGTTTAGGAAAACTGGAGGGTGGTTTTTTTGTTTTTCTTAGTTTTTATGGAATTATAGGATATGGTTTTAATTACTGAAGATTCTAAATCTTTATGCCAGCATTAGGACTAAACCACTTCCAAATCTGAAGACACATAAGACCAAAAAGATGCAAAAGCCATACAAATTAATATGTGCCCCTTTCCTTTCTGCTCTAAGGGAATCTGCAAACCAGTATCACATTTAAGAGTCAAAGTGTTAATTCTTCAGCATTTCTGACAACTAGAAAGCACATTCACTGAAGGCTGAAGGTGAGGGAGTGGATGGTTTAACTTTAATATCTGAAGAATGGCGCCAATAGAGGAAAAGAAACCATCCAATCTCAGTAAGTATTAATGCAAACTTGGCTAGAAAAAGCCATCAGGTAATCCAAGGGTTCACTGTGGAAGAACTCATGAAAAGTACTCTGAAGTATACACAACAGGTCTAAACATCTCCCTTGTCGTAAGTAGTTGTGTGAAATTCAAGATAAAAGTTTATTCTCATCTTTTAATGTCAGTTTTTCCCATGTTAAAGGGAACAAGGAGGAGTCCTCTTTTTCCCCCATAAAAAAGGGAGCCACATTAATATGTGTATATTCCCATGACTCTAACATAGGTGCGGATCTCCAAAGCCTAGGGATTTTTTCCATAACAGAGTGGGCCGTTCTGGTTACCCTTGTTATTAGAAGGGTATTCCACCACAGAGAGCCAGAGGTTTTCCAGATGTGTGTAAGAGAGCAGGTGCGCAAGGCAAGCAAATGAGCGCAAACAGTATTATGGAAAACATTTGAGAAGTTAGCTCCATGAGGACTGTGGGCTCCACAAGAGGACTTGACGGGGTAGCCTGGTCTGACACAGGAACGTGAAAGCAGAGTATTGCTTCAAAGCTGGAAACCTTCCATAGGAGCCTCACACTGCTGGAAGATGTACTGCTGCTGGCTAAGGTCAACCTGGGGCGCAATGCTGCTATCCTCATCTTCAGTCCCGAAGTAGTGCTCAATAAGGTCAAAGGCCTTCTGGTAGATCTCCTGGTTTTCATGACTCTGTAAGAACTCAATTTTATCCAGACCTAAAATGAATAAAGGAAAATCTTTATTGTAATGTCTAATATTTGCTGCAAATTCTGATAAAACTATATTTTGCCATATGTGTCCTTAATTGATATAAAGGAAGATTATCTATTTGAATCTCATAAGTATTTTAAAAATGATTGCTGGGATTACACCTGAAATTAATATACTATTAAATTCACATGCAAGCAACATCTAGTGTGCAGATGGAGCAATTTCCTTAATAATAACCATTTCATCCAGTGCCTAGTAATAATATTAGTGCTTTTATTGGACTCTATGGCCTAACTGATTTTGGACCATATGCTTCCTTAGTCATTGCATCTTACCATAAGCTTCTTCAATCAAAGCACAGTAAGGGTTAATGCCATTGCCATTCCTTTTGGCTTCTTGTTCTCCAAGTCTCAGGATATTTTCTAAGCCATTCAGGGCAACTTGTACAATCTTAGAGTCCATGACCGTGAGGAGATCACAGAGTGGCTTGATACAACCCAGTTCTACTAGGTACCTAAATTAATACAAAGAAAATTTAGTCAAACAAAATATTTAAACCTTGTAGAACTTTAATGAAATAGGTGAGTCATCCTCAAACTTACTGCAGATAAAAAAAAGGCTCTCATCCAACCATACAAGCTATACCTTATCATAAAAAGCCTATAAATAAATTATCCCCAAACCTGATCTCAGGCACCCTTCTCCATTCTTTTTAAATCCAATTATGGACTCCAAAAAATGGAATACTCTCTGAATTTGAATATAAGCAGCTCATCTAAACAGAACAGGTTTGACTGATTAATTTCCACCTTATTTCCATAGGTAATGACATCTCTGAAACATGACACGCTTGGTGCTAAAAGCTAGTTTCTTTACAAAACTAAACATCTTTCCATATGACCCAGCAATCAGTTGGACATCTACTCAAATGAAAACTTATGCCCACATAAAAACCTTAACAGAAATGTTTACAGCAGCTTTATTCACAATTGCCAAAAACTATTAATAACCAAGATTTTCTTCAGGAGATGAATGGATAAACTGTGGTACACCTATATTATGAAATGTTATGCAGTGCTAAAAAAGAAATGAGCTATCAAGCCATGAGTAAACACAGAGGATAACCTTAAATGCATTATTACTAAGTGAAAGAACTCCATCTGAAAAAGCTACACAATACATGAATCCAACTATGTGATATTCTGAAAAATGCAGAACTAGACAAAAAATAAAAAGAATAATGACTGCCAAGGATTCTAAGGGTTGAACAAAGACGTGGGGATGGTAAGTGAAGTAGAAAGTAATTTTAGGGCAGGAGAACACTATTCTGTACATACTGCAATGGTGGACATACAACATTGTAACTGTATGAAGAGTGAACTATTTGTTTCTTGGAGACAGAGTCTCACTTTGTTACCCTTGGTAGAGTGCTGTGACATCACAACTCACAGCAACCTCAAACTCTTGGGTTCAAGCGATTCTCTTGCCTCAGCCTCCCCAGTAGCTGGGACTATAGGCGCCTACCACAACACCTGGCTATTTTTAAAGAAGAGGTCTCGCTCTGGCTCAGGCTGGTCTCGAACCTGTGAGGTAAGGCAATCCACCCTCCTCGGCGTCCCACAGTGCGAGGATTACAGGCGTGAGCCACCACACCTGACAAGAGTCTGTACTTTTCAAGATTAGAAGCAATTTAAAGTGATATTTTCTTTTCTTTTCTAGAGACAGTCTCACTATATTAAAACTAGGATAAGGGCTATTCTTCGTTTTTTTTTTGTTGTTGTTTTTTTTGAGATAGACTCTCACTATGTTGCCATCAGTAGAGTGCAGTGGCATCATAGCTCCCAGCAACCTCAAACTCTTGGGCTTAAGTGATTCTCTTGCCTCAGCTTCCCAAGTAGCTGGGACTATAGGCGCCCACCACAATGCATAGCTATTTTTTTGTTGCAATTGTCATTGTTGTTTAGTAGGCCTGGGTTCAAACCCACCTGCCTTGGTCTATGTGGCCAGTGCCCTAACCACTGAGCTATGGGCCAAGCCTAAGATGGTATTTTCTGATGCAACCTCTCATTTTTGGAGAATTAAGGCATTATTATATTAAGAGGAAAAAAGGACTATGTTCTCAGGCTTAAGTTTGAAGACTTGAAAAGATGTCTGAGAAGCATCACAAAAAATAAGTACAATTCTATAGTTAACAACTGGGAATGGTTCCTGTGGGTGACATAGTTAAAACATCTAGATAAAATGAATACTGGTCATCAAAGTCAACTGACTTTTGTGGTAGAATAAACTATAAAAGTACCACCAAGGTTTTTTCTGAGTAAGGATATTTAGTACACAATACATTATCTAGAAAACTGAGTTATTTTCTAAAATTTCATTAGTGCTGCAAATCTGAGTGATCACATGGGTAATTTTACATTTAAGAGTTCCTTTACGGAGCAGAAATCTATGATGAAGAAATCTAGGTTCAGGACAGAGAAAAGTTGAGTTTTAAAAGACTGAATGGTAAAGTCAGGTTTCTCCAGGTAGTAACAAATTCACTGTGATCTAAAACCACTGCCTTTAAACAGGATTTACTCCTCCACATCCTGTTATCAGCACCACCATTTTCCAGCCATCTTTTGACTTCCCTTTCCTTTGTTTCCCTATACCTTTCCACAAATCCTACAGACCCTTCTTTCCCATATCCAGACCCGCTATCATCTTAACCCTGGCTATCATTATACTCTGTACTACTGTAATGGCATCTTACTTGCTCTCATTCTTCTCAAAACAATACATTTCGCATGTCACTCTTGAGGTCAGACACTCCAAGTTTTCCCAACACCCAAGACTAAGTAAGGCCTTTATCCTAGTATTGAAAGTCCACCAATCACTTAAATCCTCATCCTTGTGAAAGAATTACCTATAGCAAGATTGATCTCCTCTAAAAACATTTACTGTGCATTCTCTCACACTTTTCCTCACGCTATTCTCACTCCTTCAAAATTGCCAAATCTCTATCTAAATAGTAACTTTCTCTCTTTCATACATCTTTAACTCCAGTCAACATTCCTTATGCCTCTTAAAAACATAGTATGTATTCACAATTATATTCAGCCCTGAATTACTGGTATTTCCTAAATTATTCTAACTGATTCTTGCATCCAAATCTTGTATCTTCAACAAGAATGAGCAGAAGCCAAGTAGGTACCTCTGTCCATAACATCAGTTTTTTTCCTATAATTTGGAGTTTCAGGATTTTTGTGATGATCTTTCAAGATAACATTTCATATATATGTTAAGAAAAAATTGCTAGGAGATTGATAATTAACTTCATTATTATAAATAGCTATGCTAAATTTTTTTTTTTTTTTTTTTTTGACAGAGCCTCAAGCTGTCCCCCTGGGTAGAGTGCCGTGGCATTACAGCTACAGCAACCTCCAACTCCTGGGCTCAAGCGAGTCTCCTGCCTCCGCCTCCCAAGTAGCTGGGACCACAGGCGCCCGCCACAACGCCCAGCTATTTTTTGGTTGCAGCCATCATTGTTGTTTGGCGGGTCCAGGCTGGGGATTCGAACCCGCCACCTTAGGTGTACGTGGCTGGCGCCTTAGCGGTTGAGCTATAGGCGCCGAGCCAGCTATGCTAAATTTTAAAAAGGAACAGTCGTGATTCCCTTCTTCTCTAACTGAGCAAAACACTCCTAAATACTTTCAAATGAAATATGACACAATATTTTAGAAATGTTTTTAAAACATATATGTTTATGGTTTAATTATTTCAATTAAGAAAAGATATTTGGTATAGAGACAATTAATGATTATAAATGTGAATCTGAACATAGTTTATTCAAATAACTATTCTACAGTACTTGATATATATTGCTCTCTGGTGACAGCATACTTAAAAACACAGTACCCTGGAACCAGAATCTTAGAAGTTAAAAAAATTATAAAAGACAAATGTACTTCTGAAGTCCACCTGAAGTCTTTCTCGAATAACCTGTCCATTATGACATTTATTGAACTTGCTATTGCCTACATTAATCTGTTTGCAGTGTTAATATTTCAGGTAAGTATTTTTCTTTTCCTCTTACCTACTTTTGCAATTTATTAGTACTATTCTTATTTTTTAATTCTAAACAGAGCACTCAAAATTATCATTTGTTGAATGCCTACATATAATCCATAAAGAAGCAATGTAAGTACTTATGGGTGTCTGATGACATATGAGGAAGGGGTTAATGCTCTAACACTCATTTGAAACCATTTTCCCCTTATTTGGATTTAGTTAGCATTTAATTATATGATAATTTCATATTTATACTTTCTCTGCCCATAAAGATTATAAACTGTTACCAAGGAGTAACAATTTATAGAGACTTACCACATAAGTCTCTTCCTTTACTGAATACCATAATACTTTTCAAGATAATTGCCTCTATTGAATTTGGCAATTTATTCTAAGACATACTTCTCTTTCAAGTCTGGTCTAATTCTTATTATTAAGATATTTCTGACCAAGCAGCTCTAGAGTAAGTTGAAGTCACCTATCTTTCTGTTGCCTCAAACCTCAACTCTGCCTTTTTATTTCCTTTTTTTTCTTTTGAGACAGAGTCTCCCTTTGTCACCCAGGGTAGAGTGCCATGGCATCATCATAGCTCACAGCAACCTCAAACTTTTAGACTCAAGAGATCCTCTTGCCTCCAGAGTAGCTGGGACTCCAGAAGCCCGCCACCACTCCCAGCTAATTTTTAGACACAGGGTCTTGCTCTTGCTTAGGCTGGTCTCGAACTCCTGAGCTCACACAATTTCAGCCTTGGACTCCCAAAGTGCTAGGATTACAGCCACCACGCCCAGTGTATGCCTTTTTATTTTTAACAAAAAAAAAAAAAAAAAAAAAAACCTGTGATATAAGGAATCAAATACACATTTGAATCTAATCATGACACTGAGAACAATCTTCCAAATTTAATTAAGCATTTTTACTTAAGATCATCTCTCATTCACTTCACTCCTCAAAAATACATAATCTTTTACTCTTCGGTAATATGGGAAAATTTATAAAATGACAGTCACAACAGTAATTTTTCCTTTAATTTACAAGATGCTTACCAACTGGCTAGTACTTACTTGATTTGTTCAGCTGATCCTCCAGAAGTTGCATTTGTGATGGCCCAGGCTGCTTCTTTTCTTGTCCGAAACTCAGCAGTTTGTAATATACTAATGAGGGCTGGAAAAATATTGGCATCTATCACAGTCTGAAATTAAAGAAAAATTTAAGTGGGGAAAACATTTTTAATGGAAAGGGAAATAAAAAGATTTGTAAAAATGTTCATGATATTAACTGTAACTGTTAAGATAGCTTCACTATTGACATCCCTTCCCCTATTAAAAATGAATTAGAGAGTCAAGTCGTCATCACCCCTAATGTTCAGGCTATACTTGGTATTACTGATAATACCTATCCTGAAGTTTGTGATCTTGTACCTACTAGTTTTCTGAGTTCTCTTCTATTTTCTTATCCTCTCTTGTTCTACCCACAGTTAACAAATTATAAAAATTCAATTTTCTGTTCTCTTGCTACTCTCGTTTCTCTCATAACATGTGATCTTACAAATGTACTGAAACTCTCCAGTCCTCACTTCTCAGTGAAACTTTAGCCCAATAACTGGCAGTTTACTTTATGTCCGCTAGTCACCTCGAACAGATCATCTTTACTTTATATCAGGTCTCTTTTTATAGTTCTCTAGTTCACAAAGGCTACTAGTTTATTTATTCATTTCTTTTTTTTTTTTATTTATTCATTTCTAAGTTCAATCAGCTACCAAGTGTCCTTACCATTCTCAATTTAGAATGTCCTGGTCCATCTTTTACTTTCCCTTAGCACTGCAGCCATCCTATTCCAAAGCCACCAACTCTCAACCAGATTAACAGCCATACAGTTGGATGAAATACTTTTACTTAATTCAGCTCACATATTAACACTAAAATTGTCTTCCAAAAAATTACTATCTTCATGTTTCTCTTTAGCTCAAGAACCTTAAATGGGTTCGTATCATTTTCTGCATCAAGAAACTGAGAATTTCTTGGGACTGCAAACTAATGCAGCCTTCTTGGAAAGAAACATGGAGACTCCTCAAAGAACTCAAAATAGACCTTCCATTTGATCCAATAATCTTATTACTAGGCATCTACCCAGAAGAAAAAATCATTTAATTAAAAAGGACATGTGCACTAGGCACAAATAGATCTTCCATTTGATCCAATAATCTCATTACTAGGCATCTACCCAGAAGAAAAAATCATTTAATTAATAAGGACATGTGCACTACGCACAAATAGATCTTCCATTTGATCCAATAATCTCATTACTAGGCATCTACCCAGAAGAAAAAATCATTTTATTAATAAGGACATGTGCATTGTTTATTGTAGCTCAATTTACAATCACCAGGATGTGGAAACAACCTAAATGCTCACCAATCCAGGAATCAATTAATAAACTATGGTATATGTACACCATGGAATACTATTCAGTCATTAAAAAGATGGGGTCTTTTATCTTTTGCATTAACCTTAGTGGAGCTGAACCACATTCTTCTTCATAAAACACCACAAGAATAGAAAAGCAAGTATCCAATGTGTCGATACTAGTATGAAGCCAGTAGAAGATCTAATACATGCCCCTGTAAGAGAAAAACTCAATCCAAGTAGGGGGAGAGAGGAGGAGAGAAGCATGGGTGTGCTCTCACTTAATGGGCACAATGCACAATGTAAGGGTGTATGGGCACACCTCTTGGGTACAGGATACAACTACAAAAGGGACTCTACCTAATAAAGGCAAATATTGTAAGCTAATTGTACCCTCACGTTTATCTCAAATAAAAAGAAAAAAGAAAGAAACTGAGAATTTCTGCATAAAATCCTGGTGGCTATAGGAAATCAACTATAGATGAAATCATCTAGTACACATGCTACAAATTGGTATAGCTATCAATCTCAGTCCCTAATTCAGCATTCTAGAAGCAATTAACTATGCTTTCTGGGCCAAGAATTCCTTCTATTATACCAGTGTAGGAATCAGCAAAGTTTAGTAGAAAGACACCTAATCCTGCTCCTGTCATTTCCTAGAGGTGTCCTTAAGTAAATCATTTTATTTCTTTAAGATAGTTTCATCTTTCTTTTTAATATTTTTATTAACAAATACTAACTATATATATTTATGGGATACAATGCAAAGCTTCAATGTATATGTTCATTGTGGTATGATGATGTTTCCACTCATCTCCAAGTCCCCTGAGTCTGTGTTCTATTTTTACTTATCCCTTATTTAGCCTTGACCACGGCTCATGATAAACCTGTTGGTCTACTGTTTATTTTCCACTTGAATTACTCTCTTATTGATAGAAAGGCAAAAGTAAAGGGCAGATAACCATTAAAAGAAAAAGATATCCAAACATTCATGAAAAACTAAAGCAATCTACTTCATGGGTCCACTGGATGGACAATGAATATTTTACTCGCTGAGAGTAAAGCTAATCTAATCATATTTAGCATGAAGTTCATCACAACATTTTGGAAATACAAGACTATTTCTTGAAACTTGGCAAATAATAAAGGCTATGGAGAAAACCAAGACCCACGTGTAAATTTCAAAAGACTAAAACCTATAAGCTAGGATAAAGAATCAGACTACAAGATATGACAACAATCTTGGAAGTTATTGCTCTTCATAGCAAAAATGAAAATAACACATATTTTAAGGGTTACTACTTAAAAGAAAGGTAGGTCCCCTGAGATTACCTGGATCTGTGCCCTATTTCCAGCTGTTATATTAGATATTGTCCAACATGCTTCCTTTTTGATAGATTCCTTTGGGCTACTCAGCAAATGCAATAAACTCTGTAGAGCTGAACAATTCAAAATTACCTAAAAGAAAAAGTTTGACATTTGACATTTTTACATGTGTTGTTCCAAATAAATCTTTAACTCAATAATTCATTTTAGGAAAAACATAGGCAAAAAAATAACAGTATCTCCCCTTGAAACTTTGGAAATAAGTAATTTTATTATATAGGTTAAAAAGAAGTATTCACTGCTAATAAGAATTAGTTTCTAAGATTACCAAAGCAGTTTCATTGTATACAATCACAACTGCTAAAACCACACTTAATAAGACACAACAACATTTGTATTAGTAATTTAAAAAGGATTACTCATTCACCTTCCTATCCCTATAGAGTAACTCCTCTTAATGGGTAAATATATCGAGTAGTCAGAAAGATCAGAAGTTGTCTTCCAGTTTTTAAATCTTCTGATAATTCTTTACCACTGGTAGTCAATGAATTAATACATACTTACTAACAAAGTAGTTTGAAGTCTATCAGGTGCTTTATAGGATACAAAGATAAAAAAGATATGACCCCACCTACATTAAATAGCTTACAAAGGTGAAGGATATTCTAACAGAAACCAAAATCACAACGTTTCAATGATTAAAATACTATGTAGCAGGCTCAAAACTCAATCAATCACTGAAAAACAGAATAGATATCTAGTTCAGAAACAAATATAGATGTTTAGGAAGAATTAAGTATGTAATAAAAGTTAATCCTTTCTTTCCTCCAATGACTGGTGGTTTTATTTAACAGAGTAAGAGGCTAAATAGTTGAAAATCATTTTTTCAAAATCAATTCTTTTTTTTTTTTTTTCCAGTTTTTGGCCAGGGCTGGGTTTGAACCTGCCACTTCTGGCATATGGGGCCAGGGCCCTACTCCTTTGAGCCACAGGCGCCGCTCTCAAAATCAATTCTTAATCCTAACAGTTATCAAAATAAATTAGTAACCAAGTATTTTTAAAATTATGAAGTAAAAAAAGAAAAAAAATTCACCAAATCATTTTTCCTATCAAAAATCATTAAGAAATTTAAAATGCATACTATACAATATAAAAAATTATTTACAGCAAATAAGTGGAATCCTACCTTTATTTTGTCAATTGAAAAGAGAAACGAATATATATATATTTTTGGCCGGGGCTGGCTTTGAACCTGCCACCTTTGGCATATGGGGCTGGCACCCTACTGCTTGAGCCATAGGTGCCGCCCAACAAAACTAATATTTTAATAGAAAGTACCTCACAAGTAATTGAAAGAAATGCAAATTGAAACGAAGCCATTTTTGGTTATTATATACAGCTCAAAAAATAAAACCTGCAGTAAAACAGGTATGATCTTTCTAAAAACAATTTGATCATACGCATCAAGACATAACAATAAATGTTAGATAAAATATATGTGAACAAGAAAATACAGTAAATTGTTAATATTGATAATATTTCTTTCTTTTTTTGTTTTTTTTTTGTTTTTTTAGAGACAGAGTCTCATTTTATCACCCTCACAGCAACCTCCAACTCCTGCGCTTAGGCGCTTCTCCTGCCTCAGCCTCCAGAGTAGCTGGAACCACAGGCACCCGCCAGAACACCCGGCTATTTTTTTGTTGCAGTTTGGCTGGGGCTGGGTTCGAATCCACCACCCTCAGTATATGGGGCCAGCACCTTACCCACTGAGCCATAGGTGCCACACAATATTGATAATATTTCTAGATAATGTGTTCTGAGTTAACTTTTACATTCTTCACATTTTCCTGTATTTGATAAAATTTTCTAAAATAAAAAATATTATTTTAATATTCAGAGCTAAACCCCAAAAGAAGAAAAGATAAGGAATAGTATAAGAGATGTTACAAAGCAATTTTTTAAATTCCACAAGTAGTTGTCTGAAAAATAAACATGTCAAAAATTAAAGAGAACACTCAAAGAATAGTCAAGAAAAAACTTTATGGAGGACACCCTTGAAACACAGAGTGGCTACTAAAGAAGAGATCTGGCTCGGCGCCTGTGGCTCAAGCGGCTAAGGCGCCAGCCACATACACCTAAGGTGGCAGGTTCGAATCCCCAGCCCGGGCCCGCCAAACAACAATGATGGCTGCAACCAAAAAATGGCCGGGCGTCGTGGTGGGTGCCTGTAGTCCCAGCTACTTGGGAGGCTGAGGCAGGAGACTCGCTTGAGCCCAGGAGTTGGAGGTTGCTGTGAGCATGATGCCATGGCACTCTACCCAGGGGGATAGCTTGAGGCTCCGTCTCAAAAAAAAAAAAAAAAAAAAGAAGAGATCTATATCCCCAAAATTAATACATTAGAAGAAAGAATGAGACAGAATCTTAAGGTAGAAATTACTTAGAGCCTTCCAAGGCCCTTCATCTCACAGGCACTAAAAAAGTTTCTTGTTCCTAAGAGAAAAATAAATAATGTGAACATTATTTTAGGAAGATTAAGCTGTTTTTAAAGAGGAATACATTAAGAGAGGTGGTAACTGCTTAACAGAGTAGAAGAATAGATCAGGTGGATACAGCAACAATCTGTGTGTGAGAAGATAGGGAACAAAATAAGGTAACTGGACATGGATCAAGTGCCATTAAGATACAAGCTCTGATGATTTGCTACACAAAGTCTAAGAGAAGAGATGCCAATTATAACAGCAAAATTTCAAGTGGGAGTGAAGAGGAGAATAGTTATGCCATTATTTAGACTAGGAAAAATCAAGCCTTGAACTTGTCTATAATGAGACCTATGAAACCCTGAGAAAAGTAATAGCTGAAGATGTTAACAAATGGAAAAACATATCATGCTTGTGACTCTGAAGAATCAACACTGTTATGTCCATACTACCCAAAGCAATCTACAGATTTAACACAATCCCTATCAAAGCACCAATGTCATACTTTAAAGAACTTGAAAAAATTGTACTTCATTTTATATGGAATCAGAAAAAACCTCGAATAGCCAGTACATTACTTAGAAATAAAAACAAATCAGGAGGCATCATGTTACCAGACTTCAGATTATACTATAAATCTACAGTGATCAAAACAGCATAGTTTTGATCTGGCACAAAAATAGAGATGTAGATATATGGAACAGAATAGAGAACCTAGAGATGAACCTAAGCACATATCGTCATTTGATCTTAAGCCTAACAAAAACATACATTGGGGAAAAGATTCCCTATTTAACAAATGGTGCTGGGAGAAACTTGGCTAACCTGTAGAAAACTAAAACCGGACCCTCACCTTTTACCACTAACAAAAATTGATTCTAACTGCATAAAAGATTTAAACTTAAGACATGAAACTATAAAAACACTAGAAGAGGCGTGGCGCCTGTGGCACAAGTGGCTAAGGCATCAGCCACATACACCTGAGCTGGTGGGATCGAATCCAGGCTGGGCCCGCCAAACAACAATGACAGCAGCAGCCAAAAAATAGCTGGGTGTTGTGGCAGGTGCCTGTAGTCCCAGCTATTTGGGAGGTGGAGGCAGGAGAATCACTTGAGCCCAGGAGTTGGAAGTTGCTGTGAGCTGTGATGCCATGGTACTCTACCCAGGGTGACAGCTTGAGGCTCTGTCTCTGGAAGAACAAAAAAACTCAAAAAAACCCAAAAACACTAGAAGAGAGTGCAGGGAAAACACTTAAAGATATTGGCCTGGGAAAATATTTTATGAGGAAGCCCCCCCGCCTCCGCCGCAATTGAAGAAACACCAAAAATATATTACTGGGATCTGATCAAACTAAAAAGCATTTGCACAACTAAGGGCACTGCAAGTAAAGCAGACAGCCCTTCGGAATGGGAGAAGATTTTTGCAGGTTATGATTCTGACAAAGGTCTGATAACTAGAACCTATAGAGAATTCAAATTAATTAATAGGAAAAGAACGAACAACCCCATTTCTTTGTGGTCAAGAGACTTGAACAGAAACCTCTCTGAAGATAACAGGTACATGGCCTACAAACACCTGTTGTGAAAAAATGCTCACCATCTTTAATCATCAGAGAAATGCAAATCAAAACCACTCTGAAATATCAACTAACTCCAGTAAGATGAGCTCTCTTGACAAAATCCCAAAACTGCAGATGCTGGTGTGGATATGGAGAAGGCAACGCTTCTACATTGCTGATGCAATTGCAAACTAATACAGCCTTCTTGGAAAGAAGTATGGAGAATTCTCAAGGAACTAAAAGTTGACTTACTGTTTGATCCTACAATTCCATTACTAGGTATCTACCCAGATGAACAAAAATCATTTTACAACAAAAACATTTGCACCAGAATTTTTGTTGCAGCCAAATTCATAACTGCCAACTCACGGAAGCAGCCCAAATGCCCACTAACCCATGAATGGATTAACAAATTGTGGTATATGTATACCCTGGAATACTATGCATCCATCAAAAAGATGGAGACCTGGTATCCTTTATATTTACCTGGATGGAGCTGAACATATTCTTCTTAGTAAAGTATCTCAAGAATGGGGGAAAAAGTATCCAATGTACTCAATACTATTATGAAACCAATATATAATCACTTACACGTTGCATACGAATGATAAAACACAAATATAGTCCAGAAAGAAGGAAGGGAGAAGGGAGGGGTTGAGGAGGGGAGATGGTGGAGGGCGGGTATTGGTGGGATCTCACCTAATGTGCACAATGCAAAAGGTGTATTTCAAAACAACTAAAAGTATATTATGAATGTCTTACCATAAAAAATAAGTAAATGAGGTGATGGTTATGTTAATCAGTTTAAGCATTCCACATTGTACATTAAATCATCACATTGTACCCCATAAATGTATGCAGTTATTATTTAATAAAAATTAAGTTAAAAATTTTTTTAAAAAAATAATTTTATCATATATAAAATATATAATATGAGTCTGTTAATGTTCCTATGTATGGTGACCTTTGGAAGTTCAAACGATATATCTGTTGGGGGGGGGGCACAGTTCTGCCCTCTCTAGTCCTACTTCTGATATTACTTTCTGGCAGTGGCTAGGACCTCACAGCTCCTTTCTGCTCACTAAGTAGGAAACATTCTTTTTTGCCATAGTCCCAGTAGGAACATTACCCTGGAGGGATGTGAACTACTTTGTCACATCCACATTCGCTTGTGGTCTTTTATCTTTTTATCAAAATACAGGTTCATTAAAGTTCACATTCCTAAATGGAAACGCTGTCATCTGTCCAGGATAGGAAGGCAGAAAATAATTATTTTTCTGTAAGTCAATTCAATGCCTGGTGAAGAAAATCTCTTTATAGCACTACTGAAGTTTTAAAAATATGTTTCAACTTTACAGGATAATTCACTGTAAGTCTGCTGATCTTAATTAGAAACATTTGTATATCTGTCCTTTTCCTAGCTTTATCTATATATGGTTCTATCATAGTTACAATGGGTATGTATGTTTAATTTGGTATTTTTCCTTTTATATAACATGACTTAATAAAATATTTTCTAATTTAAAAAAAAATTCAGATTATAGGGGCACACACATTTTAGTTATAGAATACTTTTGTCATTTTCAGTCAAAGTCGTAAGTATGCTCTTCACCCCAAGTATGTGTATTGCTCCAGTTAGGTGTGAATTTACCCAACTCCTCCTTCCTCCTCCCACCTATTTGATTGCTGTTGAGTTTTACTTCTATATGTGCACATAAGTATTAATCAACTAACTCCAATTTAGTACTGAGTACATGTGGTATTTATTTATTATTGCGATACTTAGAAGAATGGTCTCTAGTTCTACCTAGGTTGTTACAAAAGATACTAGATCACTGTTTTTTAATGAATGAATAGTAATATACCACATTCTATTAATCCACTTATGTGTCAATAGGCACTTGGGTTGTTTCCCATCTTTGCAATTATGAATTGTGCTGCTATAAACATTCAAGTGCAAGCGTCTTTTTTTTTTTAATTAAATGAAAAAGAAATAAAGAAATGTAAATGGTTAAAGACTTGAGGGCAGCACCTGTGGCTCAGTGGATAGGGCGCCAGCCCCATATACTGAGGGTGGCGGGTTCAAATCTGGCCCCAGTCAAACTGTAACAAAAAAATAGCCAGGCATTGTGGTGGGCGCCTGTAGTCGCAGCTACTTGGGAGGCTGAGGCAAGAGAATCACCTAAGCCCAAGAGTTGGAGGTTGCCATGAGCTGTGATGCCATCGCACTTTACCTAGGGCGACAAAGTGAGACTCTGTGTCTACCAAAAAAAAAAAAAAAGCCTTGAACTTGCTTTGTTGGGGGAAGTAGATACGCTGAAAAAAATGTAAGATGTAAAGCAGAAATATAATAGGCTATTAGAGATAGCCTATATTATATTATAGGAATGGAACTTGAGATAGGTCAGAATTAGATGTATAGATGAGGAACTTCATTCCATCAATAAATATTGATAACCTATATATTGTTCCAGGAACTAATAGATTGTAGAGGCACAGAAAGGATCAAAATTGACAAAGTCCACCTGTAGAACCGTACAATCTAATGATTAGACAGTTACAATACAGTGTGATTAGTGCTCTGATGGATGAAATAAAAGATGCAGCACCTAACTTAAGGGTCTGGGGTCAAAAAAGGCTTCTCAGAGAAGTAATTTTATACCAAGACCTAAAGAATGAGAGAACATTAGTGTGACAATGTGGATATATGTGAAGGTGGTGGTCAGAGGAGGAGCGGAGGATTTAGGTATATGTTATATCAGGAGAGGACAAAGTGTTAAATGATCAGAGTGGAGAGTGATCATAGCTAATTAAAGGAACAAACATGTCAAGTGGATAGAGCATGGGAGAGAAATTTTGTTTTTGTAAAGCAAATACACTGATATGGCTTAAAAATTCAGAAGGAATAAAGAACTATACAGTTTATAGCCTCCTTCTTATTCCTATACCCCAGTCATCCTCAGAAACCACCAATGTTATCACTTCCTGGGTAATCTTCCAAAGAAATTTTATGCAAATATAATCAAACTTATATATTCTTTCCCTCTATTTTATCTGAAATGTCTGAACTAAGCACTGCAACAGATGAACAGGGATGGAGGAACAAGACTTAGTGACTGATGACAGAGGTGGAAGAGAGGGAAGGATCAAGCTGGTGTCCAGGTTTATGGCTTGGGCAACTGTTGGTGCCATTTGGAGGTAGGGAATATAAGTTCAGATTATACAAAGGGAAATGAGTTCCCCTGTGTATAGATAAATTCAAAGTAAATAAATTAGAGTTGGAAGATATCTCAGAGAACAAACCCAATCTTAATTTTAATGATCAAAGAAGTGAAGATATTCAGTGTTCTGCTGAAAGTCAAGTTGGTTAAGAGTGAGCTAAGGCTAAAACCTAACTCCAAGTTCTCAATCTATGCACACAAGGGCAATATAGTTGGAAGTTAGAACTAAGATCTATGAATGAGGTTGAAGGTCTGCCTCCTAGAGGATGTCCACAAATGAGAAGGAACAGAAATAGAAAAAGTTTGCTAGGAGAAATAAATAGTCAATGAGGGAGAAGAACCAAAATATTTCAACATCATAAAAGCTTAGGAAGACAAAGATGTCATCAACACATCTGAGACATCAAGAAGAAAAATGGCTAGAACAATGCACTGTGAACGTGCCTTGATATAGAAGTTGAGTGGAGTAGGGAGTGACATGAGGGACTAAGAAGGAAGGATCATCCTCACATTGGAGACTTGCCATATACAAAAGGAAGAAGCTATCAGATGGTGATATTAAGATGATAGAGACAGAGAAAAGATGCTACTAGAGGCTTCTGATGCTCACAAGAACTCTGCCAAATAACAGGGGAACAAATCTGCCTTACCAAAAGAAAAAGTCACTATTACAGGAGAATCCAAAACTACTGCAAGGAATAGGTCAAGTACCGGCAAAAGGCCTATATACCTCTGGCCAAAAGAGCTGTTTGAGAGAGAGCAGTGAAAAGACTTTGTGCAGGCATACTTGTGAGGAACTGAGGCAGAATCCCATATGGCTGGGTTAGTTGAGGGTGTAAAAACCCTCTGACTTAAGGCCCACATGGGAGTGGAGGTTTGCATACAAATTTCTGTATGCCCTGAAAGTTTCTTAATTATGCCTTGTTTTAAAGATCAAAGTAACTGCCTCCAAATGGCCAGGTCAGTAGGACAGATTTTCAAATGGTCTCTTTTCCTCCATAGACTCAGGCTTCATCAGATGAGAATAAAAGAAGTAATGGCTAACAACATGTTCTCCATTAAGTTATATTAAACTGGGTTATGTTGAAAAGGTTATGCTAAAAGATGTATGTTGGGTGGATTATCAGATTATTGGGAGGAGTTACTCACGAGGTAGTCACAAGATGGTCAAATGGATTAATGAAGTCATTGGTGTTCAATGCGCATGTACAGAGGGATTGTAATAAATATTAATGAGGCCATTGATGTATAGTGCGCATGTACAAAATTGACTATATAAACCAACAGTAAATAAAGCTCGCCATTTTGCCTGAGTGAGCAAATGGTCACCTTTATTTAAAATACAATTTCAATAAGCATGCTTAATCTTCAAGACATAGCTTTTCCGTGAGACCCTAATGGCAACAGTCAGTCAAGTCAGAGATAACTGAAGGTACTGAGAATAAATGCCTAAGCCAACATTTTTTTTTTTTTTTGTGAGACAGAGTCTTACTATGTCACCCTCAGTAGAGTGCCGTAGTGTCACAGCTCGCAGCAACCTCAAACTCTTGGGTTTAAGCAATTCTCTTGCCTCAGCCTCCTAAGTAGCTGGGACTTACAGGCACCCACCACTAGTTGTCACTGTTGTTCGGCAGGCCAAGACTGGGTTTGAAGCCCCCCAGCTCTAGTGTATGTGGCTGGTGCCTTGGCCACTGAGCCATAAGCCAACATTTTTAAACAGCAATGAAACAAATTATCAACTTCCTGGAATAATATGGAGCTAAACAACAACTGTCACAGAAACATGATCATGCAGCTAAATGAACTGTCCTCAAGGAAGCAAAAACAGTTACCACTTATTCATACCTGTGTCTGAATATCATCCCCTGTGACAATGTTTCCCACAGCACGCAAAGCAGGAGAAACCACTTTATAATCATTATGCCTGCAACCATAAAAAGAAATGTTAGAGGCAACAATTTTATCCTTAGTCTCTTTTCCTTACAGCCAAAATCCAAAAGAAATGATGGGGTAGAATTTTAGAGTAGTAAAGTACCTATGGTGGTTATTAAGAGAAACCTATCACGACGACACAATATTTGGTATCCCCTAGAATACCCCGTCTTTCCCCTTATTTAGTATTTATGAAAAAAAGAGGGGAAAAAAAGAAACCTACAAATATTTCCTAGTAATCTTTCCCAGTAATTCCATCATTCAGATTCCAATTTTTCCCTCTCATTCTGTAATACAGGTTTCGTTTCCTCTTTACTGGGTCTTCCACAGTTGCTGAGACAACGGAAAGCAAATAGATAACGTTTAAGTAATACTTTTAAGTTCAATAAATAAAACCTTCCACAAAGCCTTTTTTATATATTTCACTACAAATACTAAGTCCTGATTCAGGCTAAATAAATCAACAACCTTAAATTTTCCTTAAAGGTCCTATTCTTTCTCTTCCATTTAGTGAGATCCATCATTCTTCTCAAACATACGCCAGTTCCTTCGCATTTAAGACTTGACGACTAAAAAGAATTGACTGAAATATACAATAGTCTAGTGCAGTGGTTCTCAACCTTCCTAATGCCGTGGCCCTTTAATACAGCTTCTGTGGGTCGTGACCCACAGGTTGTGAACCACTGGTCTAGTGACTAAAGAATGCAAAAGACTACTTCTTTCCTGATGTTGAATGATCTTCTGACTCCTACAGCATCACAACAGCACTACACTACCGACCTACATCCAGTCTCTGGCCATCTATGATGTCAGATATTCAGTAAATTATACCTATCTAATCCATTCCACAAGTCACATTTGGGATAATGTCTTCTAGCATCTAATTTGTACTTCATTTAAATTTCATGTTGCTGGTAACTGGGCTATTGCCCCATTATGATATCATTCTGCTTTTTTCTTCTGTAGAATTAACTTAAATTTTGATTAATAACAGGCTCAATATTTATGCCAAGAGTAAATCTTCCACTCACTCAATCATCAAAGGCATTGCAAAGAGATAAAAGTAAATATTCGATGTCTGACACAATTCAAAGCAAGCTCTAAATGAGGCAGACAGATAAGGAATGACTAGGGACAAAATGCCTTTTTAAGTCCAGTGGTTGATCTCACATCATTCAATGAACCTGGGACTATATACATCAGAATTTTCCAAATGTTTCTGCTGAAAGACTGCTAACAGCAGAAGAAAGGTTCTTTATACTCCTCAAAGAAACAGAACAAAAAGATATGATATCAACATAAATAACAAAAGACAGTACCACAAAGCACAAGTCAATATAATGTACAAGCAACTATTATCTAAGTTTTAGCACCCAGAGAACTAACATGAGAGATAAAAGAGTAGACACGCTTTGTTAAAAATATCTTACATCAGCAGCTCCACAAGTCTCCTACATACTCCTGCATCAATGACAGCTTGAATTTTATCATTGGGTCCATCTGATAGATAGGAGAGGGCCCAGCAGGCATCAGCCAGTACATCAGTGTCACTGACAAACAGCAACCAGGACAGGACATTCAGACAGGGAGAAACCTGTAAAAGAAAGATAGTATTATGAAATTATAATAGAATACAAGTCAAAAGTGGTGAGATACTAAAGAAGGTGCAGGCATATACTTAGTGACTTCTAGGGTGATTTATACTTTTAGAGAAAAAGTACCAAATGACATTTCCATCTTTGGGAACTATTGTCAGTGTTTTAAAAATAATTTAATAAGGTGGTCAGAGTCCAAAAAATATAATTTCAGGAGCGAAGTTTTATATACATCAATTCTTGAAGTGAGAATCCTTGTCACAACACATTCTTTGTAGACCAAAGATGTAAAGGAACTTTCACAAATGCCAAAGCTAGGAAATCTTCTGTATTTTAGATACTTTGTCATGAACAAAAAAATGCTAAGATTTTTAAGATGAATGTGAAGCCTTTACAAGCATTGATAAACGATTCCAAATTACAACAAGAATAACTACAAATAAAGATACAATTCTATCTTTTCTCTAGGAACAGATACAATTCTAACTCTTTACATGTTTTTAAAAATTATCCTCAACATTGGCCACTATACTCTTTTAACTGCACTTCTTTTCTGCCAATTCCCCACAAGCATAGTCCTTACCTTTGCAAATTCTGGAGGTGGACTTTTCCCTCTACAGAGATTAGACAAAGCCCATACTGCATTCCGGGTCATTGTCAGGCGGTTTTGCTTTGAAAATAACCTACAAGGATGATGGTACGAAGGTAAATCACTTAAAAGACATGAATTCTCAATGCAAACTAATACGTCCCTTTTGGAAAACCATATGGAGAACACTCAGAGATCTAAATATAGATCTATCATTTGATCCTGTAATTCCTCTGTTAGGTATATACCAAGAAGATCATAAATCATGCTATAATACAGATATCTGTACCAGAATGTTCATTGCAGCCCAATTCACAATCGCTAGGTCATGGAAGAAGCCCAAGTGCCCATCGACCTATGAATGGATCAATAAATTGTGGTATATGTACACCAAGGAATACTATACAGCCACAAAGAAAGATGGAGACCTTGCCTCCTTCATATTAACATGGATGGAGCTGGAAAATGTCCTCCTTAGCAAAGTGTTTCAAGAATGGAAGAAAAGGTATCCAATGTACTCAACACTATTATGAAACTAATTGTTAGCTATCTTAGGAAAGCTACAATCCAAATGGAACCCTAGACTACGGGGAAAGAAGAGGGGGGAGAGGAGGAGGGAGGGGAGGGGGAGGATGGGTGAAGAGAATGATATTGTGGGGATCATGCCTATAGTTTATTCTATTTGGGTACAGGTGAATTTCTCTAAAGGTTGAATATAAATGTCTTAGCATAACAATTATGAGAAAGATACGATGGCTATGTTGGCCACCTGGATGAGAGTTTTCCAAACTGCATATAGAAGTAACACGCTGTATCCTATGAGAGAATGAATGTACACAATTATGATCTAATAAAAAAAAAATAAAAAAAAAGACACGAATTTTCTGATGGCATAAAATAAATACTAAATAATGCTTTTGATAAACAGATGTCATCAAATAGTTTTTTTAATAAAACTTTATTCTAATATAAATAATTCAGAATTTAGGCACTGAAATAAGATATAATGCTTAAAGAAATGATCTGAAAAATTAAAAAAGTATTTAAAATGAAAAATAACACCAGGAAATTCAAAATGATTTCCATTGAGGCACTGCTTTCTTATGAATCTCCCATGTTTGTATTACTTACTATTTAAAAAACAAACAAACAAAAAGAAGAAACTTACTGTAAAAGAGGGGGGAGGATATTGCAGTCTAAGACATAGTCCCTGCACATGGTACTATCTCCAGCAATGTTGCCAAGAGCCCAGACTGCCTGTGAAGGAATTATTCATTAATGACAGTTACATAGTTTAATTCACTCATAATTCTTTCAGAAAAGATGCTAGCATATCACAATAACATTTTATAAAACAGTAATAATTAACATATTATCTACAAAAAAAGTAATGATTAATACCCTGAATATCACTCATCAAGGAGTCAAATGAAGTAGAAGAAAAATTATAAAGTGTACAATAAGGTGGCACCCGTGTGGCTCAAAAGGTAGGGCGCCAGCCCCATATACCAAGGGTGGCAGGTTCGAACCTGGCCCCGGCCAAACTGCAACAAAAAACAGCCAGGCATTGTGGCAGGCGCCTGTAGTCCCAGCTACGCAGGAGGCTGAGGCAAGAGAAGAGAATTGCCTAAGCCCAGGAGTTGGAGAGTGCTGTGAGCTGTGACGTCATAGCACTGTACTGAGGGCGATAAAGTGAGACTGTCTCCAAAAAAAAAAAAAAAAAAAAGTATACAATAAACAGAAAGAAATGTAAACATTCACAGTGCTAAGTTTATTAATGAGAAGAACCAAATCTTATATTCTTTATCTTAGGGGATGACATCCTCACCACCAAGTAACATTTCACACAGCCGTTGATATACAACAGAGATTCAGATGGCTCACCCATATGATTAAAAATTTATTTTATTGTACCTCATGATTGCATTAATGTACATAATTATGCTGTAAGAAATTTTTAAAAAATTTTATTTTATGCTGGGTGGCGCCTGTGGCTCAAAGGAGTAGGGTGCTGGCCCCATGTACTCCTGGTGGTGGGTTCAAACCCAGCCCTGGCCAAAAACTGCAAAAAAAAAAAAAAAAAAAAAAATTTATGCTTGCTTACAAGAGAAAACAGTGAGCAGAGAATTTAAGAACAATCAAAATGCAGATAACTTTCCTAAACTTTTAAGGGTGAGGGATGTAATTATCTTAATTGTGATGATGGCTTCATGAGTATACAATGTATGTCAAAACTACCAAATTGTGCATTATAAATATACGTAGTTTTATTGTACATCAATTATAGCTCAATAAAATTGTAAAAGAAAATCACACTTTTTTTTTGAGACAGAGCCTCAAGCTGTTACCCTGGGTAGAGTGCCATGGCATCACAGCCCACAGCAACCTCCAATTCCTGGGCTTAAGCGATTCTCTTGCTTCAGCTTCCCACGTAGCTGGGACTACAGGCGCCCACCACAATGCCTGGCTATTTTTTGGTTGTAATTGTCATTGTTGTTTGGCAGGCCAGGGTTGAACTCTGGTGTATGTGGCTGGCACCTTAGCCACCTGAGCTACAGAGGCCGAGCCAGAACATCATACTCTTTGCTCTGCATCCTTGCGCTGGGGAGCGTGGGGGGTGGGTGGGTGGGTGGTTCAAAATCATTTAGCAGTGATTTTCTGATAAAGTTGGTAGTAATAATTCATGTTTTCTGTCCTTTTCTGCATAAAAGTAGCAAGACATGCTACTTCAAATAACATTCAAGATTTCTATTTTTAAAAACCTGTATTAGTAACTGCTTATATGGCCTTTAAAAAGTACACCCATCAGGCTTAATGAATTTCCAGTTCAAAAAGGGAAGACTGTTGTAGGAGAAATTGTGCCTACAGTCCTAAGGGGACTCCAACCTGTGGACCATATGTGGATTATATGAGAACTTCTTGCTTATCTCTGGTGGCAGATCTCACAAAAATATGTGTGGATTTTTTTTTTGCTCATCAGTTTTTTTAAGTGTCTGTGTATTTAATGTGTGGCTCAAGGCAACTGTTCTTCTAATGTGGCACAAAGAAGTCAAAAGGTTGGACACCCCTGAGTAGGACAAACCATGGATTAGTCACAGCCAAGTAGTAAAACATATGTCCTAAAAGTGACTGAGAAAAAAACTTAATTCATTCATCTGCTTTTTTTGTTTGTTTCATTTTTTACCTGTTCCTGGACATCTTCAAACTCTGAGGTGAGCAACTCTATGAAGATGGGCACAGCTCCTGCCTGAATCACAATCCGGGTCTGAAGAGAATTTCCTGAAGCAATATTTGTCAGTACCCAAGCTGATTCAAACTATAAAGATAAAAATAAATTTCATTATCTTGTTGGAATTTAAAAGTTTGGTCACTTATAACAATAATGGCTTCTGAACATAAACAAAAGAGCCTGAGATTATTCTTCAAACATAACCAATTACTTGAATACTATTATTAATCCTAAAAGAAGATTCCCAGAAGAAATACCTCAGCCTAGATGAATATTCAAGGGTGTTTAAAATTTCAGATCAAGACAGAGTTGACATGAGCCCATAAAAATAATGAGGAAATATTTCATACACTGATATGAATGATATGGAATGGAAAAAAAAACAACCCATGAAGTATATACATTTATATGGTATCATGCTCTATTTTTCTAAGAGTTAAAAGGGAACATAATGCATTAATTTACTGATTGTACAGATTATCTCTGGAAGGAGTCCTAAGAAACTGTAAATACTTTTTGCCTATAGGAAGAGGTCTGGGTAACTGGGACACAAGGATGTGAAAAACTTTTCACTGGAAGGCCTATGTACTTCTTTTGGCCTCGTACCACATATGTCATCTAATAAAAAATATAATTTTAAAAAAGTTCAGTTATATGTGTCTTAGAGATCAGTAATAGATCATCAAAAGATATGCTCGTGATTCTTCTAAGCTTCTGATCAATTAAAATGCAGCTGTCACATAGAAAACTAAATCGTCTGGGTGATGCCTGTGGCTCAGTGAGTGGGGTGCCAGCCCCATAAACCAAGGGTGGCGGGTTCAAACTTGGCCCTGGCCAAACTGCAACAAAAAAATAGCCGGGCATTGTGGTGGGCAGCTGTAGTCCCAGCTACTTGGAGACTGAGGCAAGAGAATCACCTAAGCCCAAGAGCTAGAGGTTACTGTGAACTGTGATGCCACATCACTCTACTGAGGGTGACAAAGTGAGACTCTGTCTCTTAAAAAAAAAAAAAAGAAAGAAAGAAAACTGAATCATGAATCGTTGGGGATGGAAGAAAACAGAAGAAATGGACAATGTAATTTAGCACAGTCCAAAGTCATGTGAATGATAGCAAATTCACAGTAGAAAATATTTTTTGTTGTTGCTGTTGCAGTTTGGCCAGGGCTGGGTCAAACCCACCACCCTCAGTATATGGGGCCTACCCACTGAGCCACAGGCGCTGCCCCATTATAGAAATTATTAAAGGATATGTTCAAAGAAAACTATAAAAGTGAGATAAAGTGGTTTGGCAGCCTCACTGGACATTAATATTACAGTGGCAGTGAGGCCCAGACTAAGAGTACCACAGTGAAAGTGAGAATATATTGGCTGAGCGCCTATAGCTCAGCAGCTAGGGTGCTGGCCACATACATGGGGGCTGGTGGGTTCAAACCTAGCCTGGGCCTGCCAAACACCAACTACTACAACAAAAAAATAGCTGAGCATTGTGGCAGGTGCCTATAGTTCTAGCTACTTGGGAGGCTAAGGCAGGAGACTCGCTTAAGCCCAAGAGGCTGCTGTGAGCTGTGACAGCAGAGCACTCTACTGAGGGTGACATAGTGAGACTCTGTCCCAAAAAAAGAAAAAAAGATAGCCAGGTGCTGTGGTGGGCACCTGTAGTCCCACCTACTTGGGAGACTGAGGCAAGAGAATTGCCTAAGCCCAGAAGCTGGAGGTTGCTGGGAGCTGTGACACCACGGCACTCTACCAAGGGCAACAGAGTAAGACTCTGTCTCTAAAAAAAAAAAAAAAAAAAAAAGAGAGAGAGAGAGAGAGAGGGAGAGAGAAAATATATCCCATCTGGTAACTTTTTGTTACAACAATATTCAGGAGACTTGTAGCTCAAAACCTGAATATCATGAAATAAAAACTCTATACATTCATATCTATAATTAAATTACTATGAAAGCAATGCTCAAACTCTTTCAATCTGTCTGAATTAAAACTTTACATTTGTATTGTACTTTGTATTTTCAAAGCATTATTCATATACTCTTAGATCCTCATAACAACCCAGAGAAGTAAGATACCTCTGGCTTTTCTAGTTTGTGAATGAGGAAAACTATCAGGAAAGATCCATCATGATTAGTGACACGAGTAACTTTACATAGCCAGTTAAGAGAAGTACTAGTTTATAGCCTCCTAATCCTATGAAAACCAGGCATAGTTTTTCTCACTGAAAAATACCAGTAACACTGGAATACAATAATTTTGGTAAGTAGGGCAACAAATTTCAAATAATAGTGGGCCTGGGCAGTGCCTGTGGTTCAAAGGAGTAAGGCGCAGGCCCCGTATGCTGGAAGTGGCGGGTTCAAACCCAGCCCCGGGCCAGTAATAATAATAATAATAATAATAGTGGGCCAGATCATTCATACTATCAAATGTAAAACCCAGTTTATCTAAAATACTGTGTCTTTTGCTTACTAGAAAAAAATTAATTAGTAAATCAAAGTCATATATGATATGAGTAAAGAAGCAAACCATCCTATCAAAAGGTAGGCTTAAAGTTCAATAAATAGTCATCAAATACTGCAGAGATCAAGTCAAAGAAATAAAAACTATGAGGAAAAGCTATCTGGGAAGAGTAAGTAAGATCAGCATACATATCTACCTGTATCAAAGAGAAAAAAGATTGTAGTGAGATTTTGATGCATAAGAAATGGTAATTCAAGAGTTATTAGTGAGAAAAAATTACATAGAATACTAATTTGTGACAGCATTCAAAATGCTATTTCGTGAGTTCAACCCCAAAGATCTCATAGAAAAAGTTCCAGAAGCTACTGAAGTAAATAAAATGGAGAGGTAAAACAAATAGAGTGAAAATGAATGATTAAGAAAATGAAAAACAGGTGAAATAACAGCCTGAACATGGATGATAAAAAATCAGAAATTAGTACATCTTAGCGAAAGAATAATTGCCAGAGTTACGCTTATCACTAAAAAGTATGTAAGAAACGGTATCTCCTAAAGTAACAAATGGTGGCCAAAATGACTATAATCTTTCCCTCCTTTTCATTGTTTTAAACTACTCTATTTTTAATATTCCAAGAATGTGAGAAAAGAAACAAGCTATCATGCAGCTACAACTTCTTATAAATTGTAATTCCACTATTATTTTTCACTGTCCAGAACTTACTAAATAAGGCTACAACTAAAATCTGCACACTGAAGGTTTGATGTTTTCTCTCTCCCCTTTCTCAGTCTCTACCTTCAGGCGCTCAGTTCCTTATATAAGGAAATTGAGAATCCAAAGCTGAAGTACTTCTGACCTCCTATCAAGTTTCCCACTCCAGGTTGAGGTACGCCTGGTTCCCTTTCTCCATTTGGATCAGGACTCTGTTGCTGGCCACTTTGCCGGTTCCACTCTGGTTCCTAGCAAATGCCAGGCTCACCTGGAGAGCAAGTGAAAAGAAAGGCTCACATCAGAAAAATAAATCCAGATATCAAACTCTGCAGAGAACAGTGCCTGAGTCATCTGAGCAACCTTTTAGGAAAGGCAGAGAGGTCAATGAAGATGGGAGAAGACATAGGAGAATGAGGCTTACTGCAGTTTATCACATTAAGCTCTTAGAGGGAACAAGACAGGCAGGAGAGGGAAACTAAGCCAATTTAATTCAAATTTACAACTTTTAGAGGAGAACCTGTCCAATGTCTGGAAGTAGGAGGCAGTTTACTTATTTCTAGCTATTTTTATAATTTTTAATAAGAAGAGTTGGGAATGTAATATCTCAGCACACAAAGATGCTGAGCCTGAACTCAAAGATTCATACCAGTATGGACTCACAGAATATACCATAAACCAGATCAGTCTTATGACAAGGGCTCCAGTATATCTGAGACCTAGATGTCATGGAGCTTGAGAATGTTCATACATAAATGACACTGTTTGCTTCTAAATCCTAGATTCCACCCATTCTCACTCACAGTGAGGGCAATTGAGTACCCACACTGGTGGCAGTGCCCAGGCATTTTTGTATCCCTGGTTTGAGGTGACTCACTGATTTGGGAAGCCAGAAAGAAAGTAAAGAGACCCTTCACTAAGATTTAAAGTTCTCTATCTATGGAATGAAGAAATTAAGTTCATTCATAGGATTTATCAGGGAGATTATTTCTCTTATTTATTTCCTTTTCATACCATAAAGTATGACTCAGTTTTTGGAAGAGAAATGGCAAAAGCCTTATTCAAACACACTATTCATACTTCTAGTAAGTAGATTGGGGGGAAGGTATCAGGTCTTAGTGCTTTCCCAGAAGATGAAGGAATATCCTCCAAGCTTTTCAGAGCATGTCTTTCTCACTATCTGCAGACATGGCAGAGCATAAAGTCTCCTGACTTTAAGGTCTCTCTCAATATACTTGCTCCTCCTGCTTCTCAGGTGGACAAAGTTACCCATTAGTCACACTGGAGATGGAACACCATTCTGTGCTTAAGTGTGCACAGGAGAAAGCTGGAGAAGCTGATGCTTAGGTAAGAAACAGGTGGATTATTTCTCAGAGTCTTAAGATAGCTAAGGTGAAAATCAGGAGGTGGTCACTTCCAGAGGAATCATTTTGCTATCTTTCGGTCTAATTATTAGTTTTCACAAGGGTGGAATCTGGGGATTTAGATAAGAGCAAACGGGAGATTTCTGAAGGCTTTCATCTTCGGATATGTTAAAATATAAATTACAGAATTACTGAGTACTAAATAAAGAAAAAAAACTGGAGAATTTACATGCGTTAGCCAGAAGAGGGCACTGTCTTAAAACATTCTGTTCTCTTCAGGGAGTATAGGGGAATGTAAGAGATGCAGAAAGATTCATTTCTCTCTTTTCTCATTTTAAGTCTGAAAGGTTAAACCATCTCTCTTTAATGCATTAGGGAGCTGGGCCCTGCAACCACATATTAAAAACTGTTAGAACAAGGATTCAATTCAATACCTTTCAATTACCCTCACTCCCAATAGGACAACATTTTTTAGCATGAACAAAATGATAATTTTCCCTACCTCCCTCTTCCTACAAAGCATTGCAAATGATAAACTGCAGTAAGGCTTCTCATTTGGTCCCTCTGGCTCTCTTGGCAAGTTGCTTAGGGGCTCAGGTTCTGTTCTCTGCAGTGTTGGTTGTCTGGATTTCCTTTATTCTGAGAAAAGTCTCTCTCTCCCCTGCTCTCAAGGGTGAACATGATTCTTTTCCAGGTGTTTGATATTCCTGGCCTTATATGGGGACCAGAATAACAATCCAGGAGGCAGCTAGCAAAACAGAATCTTAATTCAAATGAACATAGGAATTGGTAAATGTCAAACTGGAGAAGAAAAATTGATGGGACAATGAAGTACTCTACCTTTTCTGGATTTCTTAGTTTCCCTCTGGAAGGAACTCATCACTGCAACAGAGAGTGTAAAAGAAGAAGGGGGAGGAGGAGGGGAAAAGAAGAGAAAATATCAAGACAAATTATCAATCTTTACAAATAATCTACAATGGTTTGGATAGTAATGAACCTGGGGACAGGGACTATCATTTATAAAAAAAGCCCCAGTCCCTACATGGCACCAGCTAACACAAAAGCACACAACTAAGGTGGTGATGTGTGTGTCGAGATCTTTATGATTAACTTGTAATTGTCAAATATTTGGAAAAATAATCACATTTTTTGTGAACTACTTGGCATCAATTATTATAGTTGCAGAATCTTTCTAACGGGTTCAGGCTCTATAGATTAGATCCTGTCAACCAAGGATGACAGTCAGTTGACAGGTGGTACCTGACATTGTGAAAATTAACCAACATAGAGGCTACAGAGTTTCCTCTTGGAATCCCTATATTGTACAGTAATAAAAGCCTAAAAAATTGACAGTAAAAAGTACACAGATTTCTGAAAGGTTATCTCTTTGCCAGTGTTTTTTAGGGTTGGGAGAGGTTTGGGAATTAGTGAGTCTCTGATTTAGCCCACGTTATACCACGCCAAGAAATCCAACAAGTATAATCTAAAACTCCCTCAAAACCAAATTTTATATAGCTCACACATATAGTTCCTATCTTTAGTAGCTCCACTACTACAAACATTTCCCTATGAAACATTGTAAGACATTTGAAATGATTAAAACTAACAAGATTTCTAGAGTATAGGCCTTTGTGTTAAAGCTACAAGCTTGCAATATAGTTGTCAGGAATATCAATATAAACAAATTTAACCTTTTGTATAGGCAAAAATAAGTAACAAATTTGTACAGAAAATTTAAGTTTTCAAAGGAATTTTTATGAGACAAGAAATGAAAATTGTTCCCACCTGCAGTGTACAATTCTCCTTTCGTTTGAGGAATTCCACAAACCTTGCCACTACTCCTGGTGTGCTGATAACTTCATCAATAGGAGGGTTAGGTTCTGTTTCCCCATAAAATAAAAGGGGAAAAAAAAAAAGAATCCTTTGATTTTGATGGAAGAATTTGATACGTCAAAATTACACCATAATATCCCTCCCTCCGTTTACCATCTTCTTTCATGCTGGAAATCTATCCTCCAAGATAGATAGATAATCTATCCTCCAAGATAGATAGATAGATAGATGGATGGATGAACAAATAAGAGTTTAGTCACTTTAAGACTATGGTAGCCTGAAAGTTCTCACAAAGAAAAGAAGATTTAATATAAAAATGAAGGACGGGGAGAATTCTTAAAAATTAAAATTACTGCCGCCACTATTTTAGTAAACCCAGAAATCAGGATAGGAAGGATTGAAAGGCATTTTACTATTAACATTTACTTTCTTCAGGGGCGGCACCTGTGGCTCAGTGGGTAGGGCACTGCCCCATATACCAAGGGTGCTGGCAGGTTTGAAACCGGCCCTGGCCAAACTACAACAAAAAATAGCTAGTGTTGTGGCGGGCCCCTGTGGTCCCAGCTACTAGGGAGTGCTGAGGCAAGAGAATCACTTAAGCCCAGGAGTTGGAGGCTGCTGTGAGCTGTGACACCACAGCACTCTACTGAGGGTGACAAAGTGAAACACTGTCTCTAAAAAAATAAAGAAAGAAAAAAAGTTTACTTTCTTCTATCTCTTTTTCTATACATGGGTTTTCACTTTATCTGTTTTTAATATAAGTTGTCTTGAGAACGTTGTAGGATTCTCAATATACTCATAGAATTTAGTTTTGCACCTACAGTGATTAAGTCAGCAAGAATTCACTAAAATCGATGTGCCAAATTAATCTCATTTTCATTTATAATATCTTATAAATGAAGTCAAGCAGTAAAAACTTACTAAGTGAGTAGAAAAGAAATGTCATGGACAATCAGATCAATAATTTGGGCAAGAGCTATCTCACCAAGGTTTTGACAACTTACATGCACCAATGCCAGAAAAATCTCAATCAGAGCACAGTAATTACAGAAAGAACACATAAAACAGTAAGAGAAAATAGGTAATAATACAAGAAGAATAAACCAAAATTCAGCAAAGGCAATTTTAAAAAAATTATGTAACTTCACAAATAAAACCTAACAATAGTTCGTGAGAAAAAGTACTAGGGAATTTAGTTTGCTGATAATTCGGCAAAATACGGTAGAACCTGTTAAGTTGACCACCCAAGGGACTGTAACTGGTCAATATATGAAAGTGACCAACATGAGGAATGAGGCCCACATGTAGTACACATCCAATCTATGAAAACTATGTCAACATAAGGAGGCAGTTGAGGTAGGGTGATGGTCAACTACAGAGGTTATTACTAAGCCATAACTAAAAAATAACTAATACTATTTTAGACTACATTATTGGAATAGATAAGGAAGGTAATCTCTCACCATACTTTATAGAATTGAGACTTTTTAAAAGAGAAGTAGGAAGGATATGCCTTCCCTTCAAGTATTTAACAAATTGTCAGGCTTTTAAAGACAAATTTGTTTTGTTATAGTAGTAGGTCTGTATGCCACTTAACTTTAAGGGATATATTAATTTTTTTTCCCCCACTAATGACTCTAAACAACCATAACTTACTAGTAGGGGTTTAAGTATTTACTGTCAACATTTTAATATGGTTCAAGGATTCTTTTCACTTGGCCAAGGTGATAGCAAATATATCAAATTCTATTCTATACTAATTATACAAAAAAACATAGTTATCCTGCCCACCAATAAATCCATACTTTCAGGAATAAGCTACTAACATCAAAATCTATAAATACTGGCTCAGTGCCTGTGGCTCAAGTGGCTAAGGCGCCAGCCACATACACCTAAGGAGGCGGGTTGGAATCTAGCCTGGGGCCTGCCAGATAACAATGACGGCTGCAACCAAAAAATAGCTGGGCGTTGTGGTGGGCGCCTGTGGTCCCAGCCGCTTGGAGGCTAAGGCAGGAGACTCGCTTGAGCCCAGAAGCTGGAGGTTGCTGTGAGCTGTGATGCCACAGCACTCTACCCAGGGGGACAGCTTAAGGCTCTGTCTCAAAAAAAAAAAAAAAAAAAATCAATAAATACTGCTCTTCAAGTGATAACTTAAATGTTATTATATAAAAACAGTAAAAGTTCTCAATGTGAATTAACATGAGATGCTGACTGCTATTTTCTATAAGGTCTTTTATAAGATAGCTGAAAAATGAAAGTAATGCTGCTTTCTGGTCCTGGTAAGATTCCACAAATAAATAAGGAAATTTAAAAGTTATACATGATCCATAATTATAATACACATGTCTGTATACTTCTTTTCATTCTCTTACCGATAAACATAGTCCAAAACAAATTATCTGTGCTGTGAAAAATAGATTATGGAAAGTAATATTTTGTAGAGAAATTAAAAAGTATACTCAATATATTCATAGCTTGCCTTTTGAAAGTAGTTTCCTGAATTTTTGTGTTGCTGAAAGCTGTTGCTCAGGACTATTGGAAAATATCATTTCAATCATGTCAGAAGTAATAACACCACCCTGGGATCACAAACAAAAAGCAAATATTAATATAATAAATCACTGACCATTAATCAAAGGTAAACAAAGGTTGCAGATATTATGACCAAGTTGTTAAGTTAATCTTATTTCACTGAAAGTTACACAAAGATAGGACAAACTTTACATATAGATATGTGTAAGATAGTCATATAATGAAGTCAAATTTTCTATCATTAAAAAGCTCACAATTGGGGTGGCGCTTGTGGCTCAAAGGAGTAGGCTCCAGTCCCATATACCGGAGGTGGTGGGTTCAAACCCAGCCCTGGACAAAAACTGCAAAAATTGCAAAAAAAAAAAAAACAAAACCAACTCACAATTTAATGCGAAAGTAATCTTAGTAAATACTAAAATTGGGTTCTTTTTACTCTTCTCCTTCCTCATTTCATTGCTGGCTGTTCCTGGTTATCCAAATTCAGTGTTAAAAAGGCTTTTTATGACCTCCAAATCAAAGGCAGCTACTATATTTTTTTCCTACATCACCCTGCTTCAATCCTGCACCCAGCCCTTATCACATCACCATATATTTTTCTGGGTTACTTGTTTACTGTTTGGGTTCCCCTAGTATATTGTGATCTTGAAAGCCAAAGACTCTATCTTACCACTCTATTACTAATGGCTGGTGTATAGGAGATGCTCAACAAGTATTTATTGAGTAAGTATAGAGTTGTCTTGTATAAATAAAAAATTCTATTGACTATCAAATTCAACATTTTTGACATTTCTATTTCTTGTTTTATTAAAACTTGTTTCCTACTACCACGTACTGCCAATATTAGCAGTTAACTTTCTTCTCAGGATCATTTGCCACAATGTAACAAAGTTCTTATTTCATAAAGGGTTACAAGATGAATTGTGAATAATTATATTTTTTAACATAGTACTGCATATCTATCATTTACTGAATGCAGCTATAAATGCTGGATAACTGGAACTGATAAGCAATACCTAACCCTTAAGAATTGCCATGGGAAGGTCCCTTTTATGATGTGTTATGAATATGCTTACACATATATAACACACATTCACATATATCATCTACATAAAGAAGCAGTATCTTTTTCTTCCCTCTCTTATTCTTTTTAACAAACTGTATTGACTTTACATTATACTATTTTAAGTATTGTTAACTTTACATTGTATGTTTAAGTTACAGGTTATCAAGGAGAGTGAACATCACCCAAATACTGTGTAACTTCTTCTAGGGAAAATGTATAGATGCTCCTCAACTTACAACAGGGTTATGTTATATCTCAATAAACCCATCATAAGTTGAAAATATCTTAACTCAAAAATGCACTTAATACACCCAACCTACTAAACATCATAGCTTCACCTACCTTTTTTTTTCTTTGAGACAGTCTCAAGCTGTTACCCTGGGTAGAGTGCTGTGGTGTCACAGCTCACAGCAACCTCCAACTCCTGAGCTTAAGCAATTCTCCTGCCTCAGCCCTCCAAGTAACAGGGACTACAGATGCACACCACAACGCCCGGCTATTTTTTGGTTATAGTTGTCATTGTTGTTTGGCAGACCTGGGCTGGATTCGAACCCACTTACTCTGGTGTATGTGGCTGGCGCCTTAGCAACTTAAGCTACAGGCACCAAGCCAAGATTGATTTTCTTAAGGGCCTAGAATAATTTATCACAAAACAGTAGCTTTGCCAATAATGTCTGTATTAATTCCAAAAGAAATTATACTACTCCCCCTTCCTAACTCCCAAAGGAAGCTGATTCATATAAACTGGAGATCTATGAAGTGAAATAAAGAAAAAAAACTATAAAATACCATGTATAATGTGTAAACATTTTTTTAAAAAGCGAGGAGAGGAGAACATTTATTTTAACATACAATAGTTTTCAAAAAGAATAAATAAAAATTAAATAACAGTTGTTGCCAATAGGGAAAGAATACAAGTGACAGAGGTAGAAGAAAAAAATTTTTCCGTTTTAAAGAATCAGACATGTATAAATAGGCTGGGGTGTAGTGGCTCGTGCCCGTAATCCTAGCAGTCAGGGAGGCTGAAGCAGGAAAATCACTTGAGCTCAGGAGTTCAAGGCAAGGCTGAGAAAGAGACCCTTTATCTCTACAAAAAATAGAAAAATTGCAGGGCACGGTGGCTCACATCTATAATCCCAACACTTGGGAGGCCGAGGCAGGTGGACTGCCTGAGCTCACAGATTCAAGACCAGCCTGAGTCAGAGGGAGACCTCATCTCTAAAAATAGCTGGGCATTGTGGCAGCATTGGATGCTGAGGCAAGAGAATTGCTTAAGCCTAAAAGTTAGAGGTGGCTGGGAGCTATGATGCCACAGCACTCTACCAAGGGTGACAAAGTGAGACTCTGTCTCAAAAAATAACATTAAACAATAAATAAATAAATAAAAATAGAAAAATTAGCCAGGTGTTAGGACCGGCACCTGTAGTCCCATCTAGTAGGGAGGCTGAGGCAAGAGGATCACTTGAACCTAAGACTTTGAGGTTGCTGTGAGCTAGGCTGATACCACAGCACTCTATAGAGTGTGATAATAGAGTAAGACTGCCTCCAAAATAAATAAATATTTTTAAAAATTAAAAAAGTATATATAAATATATCATCTATTTATATGATTAATTATAATACACTGGAGGTCTGACTCACATAAATAAAGCATAATTTTTATCTCTTCTGTAACTTAAAAAAAGTTACATAATAGCTTATAACCAAAAATTCCAACAGTTCTCATGTGGAATTAATTTTTAAAATCATATAAACACCAATTTTGTCAAGAAATGAATAATAAATTGTGATTCCATTTAAAGTATCTTGTATTTATAACCTCTAAGTTTTTATGGCTGAATTAATCTTTATACTTTTGTTTAACTTAACATTATCGAAAATATAATAAATATTTAATGAACCATGAAATTAAGTATGTACCTTCTATATGAAAA
>NW_003852484.1:3456238-3474081 GCF_000181295.1 Otolemur garnettii | reverse complement strand
TCTTATTTTTATTAAATATAATACAACAATCTACATTTATTCAAATACAGTTAAGTCATCTTCTTCTGGAACCTGACAGGGGAGCCAACCTTGTTGGTGGGGCTGGCGCTAGTGATGCATGAACTCCTTTCCCCTAGCCATTTGCATGTGCGCAATAGGATGCCTGCAACCGTGGTTACCACACACACACTCCTGCAAACAGAGAAAGGAGTTGTGGCTGATAAAAGGTATTCCAGTCTTCCTTACCACTCCGTGCGGAAATAAATGGCGTGGCTATGCAGATACACTGCATAGCCATGCCAATCACTAGGTCTTATTATCGGGGTAGGGCTTATATTTAACAAATGCATAGAAATCCTGCTAGGGCTTATTTTTCGGGTAGGCCTTATTTTCAGGGAAACACGGTACTCCCCCATCCTAAACAACTAAAGAGCAGACAAAATATATACAATAGTATTTTTCAGCCACTGGACAACAGGAAGCACAGGGCAGTGATGTCTCAGAGAGAAAAAAACCAAGATAAGCCCCATAATTGCCTCAGATTATTATCTATTTCCAGGCAGCAGTGCAGGGACAGTAAAACCAGACAGAGCTTAGAGGTTCTTTGAATTGAGGAAACAAAAGTTTAGAACTGAGAAATAAAGACACCTAAAATTCACAAGGCAGGCTACAACACAGAAACATTACTAAAGCCCTATAGAAGATTCCCCTTGAGTTTTAACTTAGTATTGTGATCAGCACATAATCACGTTCTTCCAGAAGACAGAAGCAGAGGGAGTACTTCTTAACTCATTCTATGAAGCCAACATTAGCTTAATACTGTAACCAACTATCAAAGGCTTATTTATAAGTTCCTTTTACCCAATATATCAGGTTCAGCTATTAAGAAAAAATTACAAGGCATATTAAAAGATACAAAACACAGTTTGAAGTGGCAGCGCAAACATCAAACCCAGGTTTGGAATTTTTTTTTTTTGGCAGTTTTTGGCTGGGGCCGGGCTTGAACCTGCCACCTCCAGTATACAGGGCCAGCTCCCTACCCCTCTGAGCCACAGGGGCCACCTCCAGGTTTGGATTTGGCAGGGATATTGAAATTATTAGACTGATAATTTAAAACTACAATTAACCCGTGCTAAAGGCTTAAATGGATAATGCAAATAGATAGCATAAACAAACAGATAGGAGAGAATAATGTAAGGAGAGAGACAGAAAATTCTAAGAAAGAACCAAAAAGAAATGCAATGGATCAAAACACTAACAGAAATGAAATGCCTTTATGGGCTTATCAGTAAATTAGATACAGCTAAATAATCTCTGAGCTTGAAATCCTCTCATTAGAAAACTATAAAACTAAAAAGGAAAAGTACTAAAAAAAAAAAAATAGAAAAGAACAGAATATACAATACTATGGGACAACTACAAATGGTATAACAAACATGCAACAGAAATACCAGAAGGAAGAACAGAGAGAAAGAAATAATTGTTCAAAAGAAACAATTTGATATAATAATGAATGAGAATTTCTTCAAATGTCAGACACCAAACCAATGATCCAGGAAACTCAAGAGACCACAAAGCAGGACAAAAGCCAAAAAACAAGAGGCGGGGGGAGGGATAAAGAAAAGACACACATACAAAACCCACACTTAGAGGTATCATTTTCAAACAAAGAAAATGAAAGGCTTGGTGCCTGTGGCTCAAGCAGCTAAGACGCCAGCCACACACACCTGAGCTGGTGGGTTCAAATCCAGCCCAGGCCCACCAAACAACAATGACGGCTGCAACCAAAAAATAGCTGGGCGTTGTGGTGGGTGCCTGTTGTCCCAGCTACTTGGGAGGCGGAGGCAGGAGAATCACTTGAGCCCAGGAGTTGGAGGTTGCTGTAAGCTGTGATGCCACAGCACTCCACCCAGGGTGACAGCTTGAGGCTCTGTCTTAAAAAAAAAAAAAAAAAAAAAAAAAGACAAAAAAAAAAAAAAGACTCTCAGAAGGGAAAAAACTCCATTCCTATGAACAAAGAATTATGTCCAACTATGCAAAATCTACATAAGAAAGTATTGGAGAAAAAAAAAATCAAACAAACCTAACTAAGCACAGTTCAGAAGAGAAAAAGAAATAAGACTTTCTCAGAAAACCAAAAGCTATTGCCAATAGACCTGCTTTACAAGAAATGTTAGAAGTCCTTTAGAGAAAAGGAAAATGATATAGGTAAGAAGCTTAGATCCACCTAAGGGAAGGAAGAACATCAGAAAATGATTAAGTGAAAGTCAAATTAAAACTTTAGTGTTGCTATTCTTAACTGACCTAACAAGTAACACTTTGTTTAAAATAATAACAGCAACAATGCATTTGACTATGTATGCTTAGGGGTATATACCCTTATGTATGGTCACCGTATGTTTCTGTGTAAGTGAAATGAACAGCAACAATATCAGGGAAGTAAGAGAGAACAGGACTATCATATTTTGAGGTACTCACTATACGTGAAGATGTATAGTGTTGTTTGAAAGTGGACTTAGATAAATGTACATTCCAAACTCTAGGGCAAACACTAAACGAAATAAAAAAAGTAGTACAATATATATGCTAAGAAAGGAAAAAAAATGGAAGTCATATAAAATGCTCAATTAAGGCCAAGCTAGGCTCACCTCTGTAATCCTAGCGCTCTGGGAGCCCAAAGCGGGTGGACCTCTTGAGCTCAGGAGTTCCAGACCAGCCTGAGCAAGAGTGAGACCCTGTCTCTAAAAATAGCCAGGCATTGTGGCGGGCACCTGTAGTCCCAGCTACTCGGGAGGCTGAAGCAAGAGGACTGCTTGAGCCCAAGAGTTTGAGGGTAATGCGAGCTATGACACCATAGCACTCTACCAAGGGCAACAAAGAAAGACTGTCTTTTAAAAAAAAAAAAAAAAAACCTAACAAACAGAAATCAGTAGCAAATATGGTAAACATTAATTCAATTATATCCAATCACTCCAAATGTCAACAATCTAACTGTACCAATTAAAAGAGACTGTCAGAGTGGATCAGAAAACAAGACCCAACTACATAGTGTCTACAAGAAACCCACTTTAAATATAAAGACATATAGATTAGACGTAAACAGACAAAGAAACATTGGGAGTAGCTATAATAATCTCAGACAAAGGAACTTTAAAGCAAGGAAGAGTTATCAGTGATAGAGAGCAATGTTCCACTAATGATTAAAAAAACAATTCTTTGAAATGTAACGATCCTTAACATGTATAAGTCTAACAATAAAAATGTAAAAATATGTAGGCAAAGACTAATAGCACTGCAAGAAAAAATCATTGATTTCATGGCAGCACCCGTAGCTCAGTTGGCAGGGCACCAGCCACATACACTGAGGGTGATGGGTTTGAACCCAGCCCACGCCAACTAAAACAACAATGACAACTGCAACAACAACAACAACAACAAAATAGCTGAGGATTGTGGTGGGCGCCTGTAGTTCCAGCTACTTGGGAGGCTAAGGCAAGATAATCACTTAAGCCCCAGAGTTTGAGGTTGCTGTGAGCTGTGATGTCACAGCACTCTACCCAGGGCGACAGTTTCAGACTCTGTCTCCCCTGCCCCTCCTGAAAAAAATTGATTTCACTATTATAGCTGGAGAATTCAACACTCCAATAAGTTATGTCCTCCAATAAGGACATAACTGAACTGGACAGTATCATTAATAAAATGGATATAATGAACATTCATAGGCTGATTCATGTAAAAACAGCCTAATACAAATTTCTAAGCTCATATGAATATACAGCAAGACAGACCACATTATGGGCCATAAAACTCATCCTAACAATTCTTTTTCTTTTTTAATTTGAGGGTACAAGAAATCAGGTTAAACTGATTGCATTTGTTAGGTAAAGTCCTTCTTTTTTTTTTTTTTTGAGACAGAGTCTCAAGCTATCCCCCTGGATAGAGTGCCATGGCATCATGCTCACAGCAACCTCCAACTCCTGGGCTCAAGTGAGTCTCCTGCCTCAGCCTCCCAAGTAGCTGGGACCACAGGTGCCCGCCACAACGCCTGGCCATTTTTTTGGTTCCAGCCATCATTTTTGTTTGGCGGGCCCGGGCTGGGGATTTGAACCCGCCACCTTAGGTGTATGTGGCTGGCGCCTTAGCCGCTTGAGCCACAGGCGCCGAGCCGGTAAAGTCCTTCTTATAATTGTGTCTTGCCCCCAAAGTCCTCCCTCCTTCCCTCTCTGCTCTTCCTTTCTCCCACCCCTCCTACCTTCTTTTTCTCTGCTCTCCCCTTCCCCCACCCCCACAGTGTCATTAATAATCCTAACAATTTTTAAAACAACATAAGTAGGAAATGTCTGCTCTCAGCAGTAATGAAATTAAATTACAGATCAGTAACAGAAATGTAGCTTAAAATCCTCCAATATATCATTTATTAACTAGTAACAATTTTAAGAACACATGGGTCAAAGAAGAGATCTCAAGAGAAATTTTAAAATATTTAAAACTAAGTGAAAACTTGCCAAAAATCTGCATGGAAGGGATAATGCAGTGCTTAGGGGAATATATATATATATTAAAAAAGACAAAAAGATCTAAAATCACCTAATCAAATCACCTTACAAAACCAGAAAAAGAAGAGCAAATTCAAAGTAAGCAACAAGAACAAAAGAATAAAAATGAACATGTATCAATGAAACTGAAAATAGGAAATGAACAGAGTAAAATCAATAAAACTAAAAGTTGGTTCTTTCTAAAGATCAATTAGATCTATAAGCCTCTAGCCAGGCAAACTAATATAAAAGACAAAAGGATACAAATAACTAGTAGTGGAAATGAAAAATCCATGAACAAAAGAATACTATGAATAACTCCATTGTCAAACGTGATTAACTTAGATAAAATGAACCAATTCATTGAAAGACACAAAACTACCAAAACTCACACAATATGAAACAATCTGAATAAACAATCTGAATAACAATCTAAATACTAGTAAAGAAATTGACCAATAACCTTTCAAAATAAAAAACATCAGCCAGATGGGTTTATTTATTTATTTATTTTTGAGACAGAGCCTCAAGCTGTCACCCTGGGCAGAGTGCTATGGCATCACAGCTCACAGCAACCTCCAACTCCGGGGCTCAAGCAAGTCTCCTGCCTCCGCCTCCTAAGTAGCTCAGACTACAGGTGCCCGCCACAACACCTGGCTATTTTTTGGTTGCAGCCGTCATTGTTGTTTGGTGGGCCCCGGCTAGATTAGAACCTGCCAGCTCAGGTGTATGTGGCTGGCGCCTTAGCCGCTTGAGCCAGAGGCGCCAAGCAAGCCAGATGGGTTTAACTGGTGAATCCTATTCAACATTTAAGGAAGAAATTATACCAATTCTCTACAATTTCTTCCAGAAGCAGAAGACATACTTTCTATTTCTATAAAATCATTCTATAAAGGTCAACATCTGACAAATATCAAACCAGAGATATAGGCTCAGCGCCTGTGGCTCAAGTGGCTAAGGCACCAGCCACATACACCTAAGGTGGCAGGTTCGAATCCAGCCTGTGCCCGCCAAACAACAATGACGGCTGCAACCAAAAAATAGCCGGGTGTTGTGGTGGGTGCCTTGTGGTCCCAGATACTTGGGAGGATGAGGCAGGAGACTCGCTTGAGCCCAGGAGTTAGAGGTTGCTGTAAGCTGTGATGCCACAGCCCTCTACCCAGGGGACAGCTTGAGGCTCTGTATCAAAAAAAAAAAAAAGAAAGAAAGAAAGAAAGAAAGAAAAGAAAAAAGGAGAGAAAGGAACAAAAAAAGTTGTAAAAAAAAACCCCAAAGAGGCTCAGCACCCATCAGGTTTGAACCCAGCCAGGGCCAGCTAAACAACAATGACAAGTGCAATAAAAAAATTGCCAGGTGTTGTGGTGTGTGCCTGTAGTCCCAGCTACTTGGGAGGCTGAGGCAAGAGAATCGCTTAAACCCAAGAGTTTGAGGTTGCTGTGCACTGTGACGCCACAGCACTCTACCAAGGGTAACAAAGTGAGACTCTGTCTCCAATAAAAAAACAACAATAACAACAACAAAAAAAAACCCAAAGACCTTACTACAAAGCAATCTCTCTTATGAATACAGACACAGAATCCTTAACAAAGTATTAGGAAATCAAACCCAACAATGTATAAAAAAAAAATATACACTATGATCAAGCAGGATTTAACATTTAAAAATCAAAAATCAATTAATATAATCCATCATGTCAAATAGGCTAAAGAAGAAAAATCACATGATCATATCAACAGATACAGAAGATTTTAAAAGTATAACCAAAAAACTCCCAGAACTAATAAGTAACTACAGCAAGGTTGCATGATAAAAGGTTAACATAGAAAATTCACCTTACTTTAGTTACTTATTAGTTCTGGGAGTTTTTTCAATCAATTTTCTATATGCAACCAAGGAACAAGTAAAATTTAAAATTAAAAACAGTAACATTAGCACTCAAAAAAAAAATGGAACATTCAGGTCTGAATATAACAAAATATATACAAGTGCTGTATGAGGAAAATTACAAAACTATGATGAAAGAAATTAAAGAAGTAAAGAGGTATTATTCCATGTTCACAGACAGGAAGAGTCAATATTGTCAAGATATCCATTCTTACCAACTAGACATACAGATTCAATACAACCACAATCCCAGCAAGTTATTTTGTGGATATCACAAAAATGATTCTAAATACATAGAGGTAAAAGACCCAGAATAACCAACTAAATATTGAAGGAAAAGAACAAAGCTAGAAGACTGACACTACCCAACCTCTAAAGCTACGGGAAGCAAGAAAGTATAGTATTAATAAAAGAAAGACTAGGCGAACAGATCAATGAAACAGGAAAGAAAGCCCAGAAATACACCTCATACATATAGTAAGATGATCCTTGACAAAAGATCTTTTCAACAAATGCTTCTGGATTTCCACAAAATACTAGCAAACAAAACTCAACAGCACCTTAAAAGCATCATTCAAGATGATTTAAGTCATGGTATGTGACATGCCTCTTGGAGGTGGGACATAGTTGTAAGAGGGATTTTACCTAACAAATGCAATTAGTGCAACCTGGTTCTCTGTACCCTCGATGAATCCCCAACAATAAAAAAACAAAAAACAAAAACAAAAAAACCCCAAGATGATCTGAGATTTATTCCAAGGATACAAGGATGGTTCAACATATAAAAATGTATAAATGTGACAGACCACATTAACAGACTGAAAGACAAAAAACATGATTACTTCAGTAAGATATAGAAAAAGGATCAAGCAAATTTTAACATACTTTGCTGATAAAAAAGCTCAATAAATTAGGTACAGAAGGAATTTACCTCAATACAGTAAAGGCCATATATGACAAATCAACATGTAACATCATATTAAACATTAAAAAGTTGAAAGCTTTTCTTCTAAAATCAGGAACAAGATACAGATGCTCCCTCCCACCAACTTCACTTAACATAGTACTGGAAGTCCTAGCCAGAGCAATTAGCTAAGAAAAAACAGAAGGCAACCAAATTTAAAAGAAAGAAGTTAAAAATTATCTGATTGCAGAAAATACTATGTTATATGCAGTAAACTCTAAAGACTCCACAAAAAACTAATGGAACTAGTAAAAATTCTTCAGGAAAGCAACAGAATATAAAAATAAAAAGTAAGAAGCACTTACTTTGCCTCCCAGACAGAGTCTCACTGGGTTGCCCTGGGGAGAGTGCCATGGTATCATGATAGCTCACAGCAACCTCAAACTCCTGGGCTCAAGTGATCCTCTTGCCTCAGCTTCCTGAGTGGCTGGGACTATAGAAGCCTGCCACAATGCCTGCCTAGTTTTTCTGTTTTTAGTAGAGACAGGAGTCTGGCTTTTGCTCAGGGTCTCAAACTCCTGAGCTCAGGCCATCCATATGCCTTGGCCTCCCAGAGTACTCGGATTACAGGTGTGAGCCACAGTGCCCAGCCAGCACTTCTATTACATATATGCTAAAGACAAAATACCTGAAAACAATTTTTTAAATCCCATTTATAATAGTTACAAAAATAAAATACTTAGTCATAAATTTAACCAAGAAAGTAAAAGACCTATACAATAAAAATTATAAAACACTGATGAAAGAAACTGAAGAAATAAATGGAAAGACATTCCATGTTCATGGATTAGAAGATTGTGATGTCCATAATAAAAAGCCCATACTACTTGAAGTAATCTACAGATTCAATGCAATCCCTATCAAAATTCCAATGACTTTTTTTTTTAGAGACAGGGTCTCATTTTATCACCCTCGATAGAGTGCTGTGCCATCACAGCTCACAGCAACCTCCAACTCCTGGGCTTAGGCAATTCTCTTACCTCAGCCTCCTGAGTAGTGGGGACTACAGGTGCCCGCCACAACGCCTGGCTATTTTTTTGTTGCAGTTTGGCCTGGGGCCACATTCAAACTCGCTACCCTCGGTATATGGAGCTGGTGCTCTACCCACTGAGCCACAGGCACCACCCTCCAATGATATTTTTCACAGGAAAAAAACATCCAACAATTCATATGGAACCACAAAAGACCCTATATAGCCAAAGCAATCTTGAACAGAGTAAAGCTAGAGACATTACATTTACTGACTTCAAAACAGAGCTGACCCTTGAACAATGTGGTGGTTATGGGCATTAAGCCCCTGTGCAGTCAAAAATCCATGTATAACTCTTGACTGTCCCAAAACTTAACTACTAGTCGCCTACTGTTTGGTGGAGGCCTTACTGATAATAGTGACAATAGTTGATTAACACATTTTGTATGTTGTATGTTATTATATACAATAAAGTAAGCTACAGAAAAGAAAATGTTACTAGGAAAATCATAAGGAAAAAAATAAATATATTTACTATTCATTAAGTGGAAGTGGATCATCATAAAGGCCTTCATTCTTGTCATCTTCACGATGAGTAGGTGGGGGAAGGGGTGTTCACTCTGTCTCAGTGGTGGCAAAGGTAGATCTGCAAGCCTGTGTTCTTCAAAAGTCAACTGTACACTGAGAACTATAGTAACCAAAAGAGCAAGGTACTGGGCATAAAAACAGACACATAGACCAATGGAACAGACTATGTAGTCCAATAGTATATCCACACATTTATAGTCAACTGATTTTTGATAAAGGTGCTAAAAACACACAAATGGGGAAAGGACAGTTTCTTCAATAAATGGTGATGAGAAAATAGGATATCCACATGCAGAAGAATGAAATTGGGAACTTTTCTTTCTTTAAAGAGAGAGAGAGATGAGGTCTCGATTTTCCCAAGCTGGAGTGCACTGGCACAATCACAGCTTACTGAAGCATCAAACTCCTAGGCTCAAGCAATCCTCTCACCCTAGCCTCTCAATTTATTAGGACTACAGGGGCATGCCACCATGCCTAGCTATAACTCTTATATGATACCTTATGTAAAAATCAATTGAATATGGATTAAACACTTATAAGACCTAAAACTATAAAACTACTAGAATAAAATAGGGGGGGAGCTTCTTGACAGTGGCCCAGGCAATCAGTTTTTGGATGTAACTCTGAAAGCACAGGTAACAAAAGCAAAAGATAAAGGGATTATGACAAACTAAAAAGCACAGAAAGAATCAAAGGAATGAAGAGGCAATCTCCAGAAAGGGAGAAAATAACTGCAAATCATACATCAGATAAGGGGTTAATATCCAAAATATATAAGGAACTCAACTAATCAGCAGTTAAGAAATAACCTGATATATATATATATATATATATTTTTTTTTTTTTAGACAAAGCCTCAAGCTGTGGCCCTGGGTGGAGTGCTGTGGCATCACAGCTCACAGCAACCTCCAACTCTTGGGCTTAAGCAACTTTCTTGCCTCAGCCTCCCAAGTAGCTGGGACTACAGGTGCCTGCCACAACGCCTGGCATTTTTTGGTTGTAATTGTCATTGTTGTTTGGCAGGCCCAGGCTGGATTCAAACCCACCAGCTCTGGTATACATGGCTGTCATCTTAGCCACTTGAGCTACAGGCACCCAGCCAATAACCTGATTTTTAAAAAAGCAACCTCACTAAACATTTCTTAGGAGATGTACAGATAGCCAATAGATATATGAAAAAATGCTCAACACTAATTACTAGAGAAATACAAATTAAAAACAATGAGATATTGCTTCACACCTGATAAAAATGATTATCATCAAAAAGACAATAAAATAGGGCGGCACCTGTGGCTCAAAAGGGTTGGGCGCCAGCCCCATATGCTGGAGGCAGAATGTTCAAACCCAGCCCCCACCAAAAAAAAAAAAAAAAGACAATAAAATAACAAGTGTTAGCACGGATGTGGAGTAAAGAGAACTCCGGCACACTGTGGGTAGGAATGTACTTTATAGTAGTCCAACCATTATGAAAAACAGTACGGAGTTACCTCAAAAACCTAAAAACAGAATTACCTTATGATCCAATAATCCAACTACTGGGTATATAGTCAAAAAAAAAAAAAAATGAAATCAATACATCCAACAGATACCTGCACTCTCACATTCACTGTAGATTATTTACAATAGCTAAGAAATGTAATCAACCCACAAGTCAAAAGATAAATGGATAAAGAAAATGTGGTATATATACACACAATGGACTAAACTTCAGTCTTTTAAAAAGAAGGAAATCCTGTCATTTCCAACATGAATAAAGCTGGAGGACGGTATGTTAAAAGAAATAACCAAGGCACAGAAATATCACATGATTTCATTTATAGACAGAATTTTAAAAAGTCAAACTCATAGATGCTGAGAGTATAATTGGAGGTTAGGGTGTGGGATATGGGATATAGGTCTGAAGAAGATGTTGGTGAAAGGATACAAAATCTCAGAAAAAAATAAGTTCAAGAGATCTACTATACAACATGGTGACTATAGTTATTAACAGTCTACTGTATATTTGAAAACTTCAAAGAGAGTAGATTTTAAGTGTTCTTGCCACAAAAATGATAAGGTATGTTAGATAATCTATATGTTCATTAGTTCACGTTAGCAATTCCTCAATGTATACATATTTCAAAATATCTTGTTGTATACCATAAATATATACAATTTTTATTTGTGAATTAAAATATATGTATATCACAAAGAAGAAAGAAAAAACTCTTAATGGGAGAAAACAGTGCTGAAATAGGACATAACACATACAAAAAAAACAAATCTAGACACAAGCCTTGCACCCTTCATAAAAATTAACCCCAAATGGATCAGAGACCTAAATGTAAAATACAAAACTAAAAAACTCCTGGAAATTAACATAGGGGAAGCTCTAGATGACTTTTCACTGGCAATAACATTTTAGATAGAATAACAAAAGCATGATCCATGAAAGAGATACACTAGACTTAAAGATCTGCACAGTATCTGCTAAGAAGCTGATATCCAAAATAGACAAATAGGCTCGGTGCCTGTGGCTCAAGCGGCTAAGGCGCCAGCCACATACACCTAAGGTGGCAGGTTCGAATCCCCAGCCTGGGCCCGCCAAACAATGATGGCTGCAACCAAAAAATGGCCAGGCATTGTGGCGGGCGCCTGTAGTCCCAGCTACTTGGGAGGCTGAAGCAGAAGACTCGCTTGAGCCCTGGAGTTGGAGGTTGCTGTGAGCGTGATGCCATGGCACTCTACTCAGGGGGATAGTTTGAGGCTCCGTCTCAAAAAAAAAAAAAAAAAATAGACAAATAACTTAAAACTTAAGGAAACCATCCAGTTAAAAAATGAGCCAAAGACTTTAATAAACCTCACCAAAGAAGACGTATAGATGGCAAATAAGCATAGTATGAGAGACATTCCACATTACATGCCATTGGGAAAATGCAAACTAAATGAGATACCACTACACTCTACCAAAATGGCCAAAATCCAGAACCAGTGATAATACTAAATGCTGCCAAGGCTGTGGAGCAACAGGAACTCTAATTTGTTGTTACTGGTAATGCAAAATGGTACAGCCATTTTGGAAAACAGTTTAGTAGTTTGTTACAAAATTAAGCATACTCTCTACCATAAGATCCAGCAACCATCCTCCTTGATACTTACCCAAAGAAACCAAAAGTTCTGTTTACACAAAAAACTGCCCATAGATAGATGTATATAGCAGCTCTATCCAATAACTGCCAGAACTCAGAAGCAACCAAGAAGTCCTTCAGTAGGTAAACAGATAAACTATCATACATCTAGACAATGTCAGCATGAAGAAGAAATGAGCTATCAAGCCACAAAAAGACATCAAAGAAATCTTGAGTCCAAATTACTAAGTGAAAGAGGTCAATCTGAAAAGGCATATATATTATATGATTCTAACTAACTCTATGACATTTTAGAAAAGTCAATACCATGGAGAGAATACAAGATCACTAGTGGCAGGGGGTTAGGGAAAAGGAAAGAAGAAATGGCAAAGCAAGGAAATTACTTTGTGTGATACTGTAATGATGGATACAATGTCATTATACATTCGTTCACACCCATAAAACGTACCACCAGGCATGAACTCTAATGTAAACTATGGACTTATGGTGATAATGATGTGTCAATGTCAAGTTCATTAATTGTAACTGACGTTCCATTTCAGAAAGGTTATCTGGACAATGGGGGAGGCTATATATGTGCAGGACAGAGAGTATATGGAAAATCTCTGTATCATCTACTCAATTTTGATGTGACCCAAAACTCCTCAAAAAAAAATTTATAAAAGAAAGGGTGGCTCAGTGCCTATGGCTCAAGTGGCTAAGGCACCAGCCACATACACCTAAGGTGGCAGGTTCGAATCTAGCCCAGCCCGCCAAAACAACAATGACGGCTGCAACCAAAAAAAATAGCCGGGCGTTGTGGCAGGCTCCTATGGTCCCAGCCACTTGGGAGGCTGAGCCAGGAGACTCGCTTGAACCCAGGAGTTGGAGGTTGCTATGAGCTTTGATGCCATAGCACTCTACCCAAGTGCACAACTTGAGGCTCTGTCTCAAAAAAAAAAAAAAAAGGGTGAGCTCGGCGCCTGTAGCTCAAGTGGCTAAGGCACCAGCCACATATACCTAAGGTGGCGGGTTCGAATCTAGCCCAGGCCCGCCAAACAACAATGATGGCTGCAACCAAAAAAAAAAAAAAAAAAAAATAGCCAAGCGTTGTGGTGGGCACCTGTGGTCCCAGCTACTTGGGAGGCGGAGGCAGGAGACTAGCTTGAGCCCAGGAGTTGGAGGTTGCTGTGAGCTGTGATGCCACAGCCCTCTATCCAGGGGACAGCTTGAGGCTCTGTCTCAAAAAAAAAGAAAGAAAGAAAGAAAGAAAGGGTGAAAATGTTTTTCAGATCTACACAACAATCAAAATGGATCATCAGCAAAAGACTAACTCTGTTAGAAAATGTTAAAGGATGTTCTTTAAAGAGAAGGAAAATGTTACCAGATAAAATATAGAACTATAAAAAAGGATGAAGACAACTAGACACAATAAAAATATAAAATACTTTAAAAACTTTCCTCATTACAAAAAAAGGCTTCTCAAGATAGCTGACCACTGAATATCCAAAGGATAACTACAATCAAAAAGACAGACAATAACAATTGGCAAGGATGTGGAGAAACTTAACCCTCATATATTGCGGATATGAATGTAAAACGGTACTGCCTTTGTAGAAAACAAATTGTCAGTTCCTCTCTAAGTATTACATACAGAGTTATACCCTAAGACTCTGTGTGGACTGTGAAGCGGCAGAAGCCCCACAGCCCAGGAAGTGCGATCAAAGAACAATCCCCAACTGCTCTCCTCCCTTCCTAAAAACTTTAGTCCTTTCTCTATGCTCCCTCTGCCAGAAGTCACGTAGCTTTTGCATACTTTCTTATCTTTTACCTAAAAGCACAGAGCCTTCTCTCCCTAATCTTTAACCCATATACTAAGATTCATGTCATTAAGAACATTGCTTATGATAAAATTCCTTATACCTATCCAGTTACTTCCCCTCACATATTATATTTCATAATAAATATGAAAATATTCCCACTGGCTATCCTTGCTGATTTGCAACATTGTTAATATTAGCAACTTAATTTAGGTATTATATAAATAAAGCTGCTCACACAGTTGGGGGCTGGCTGCAGTCATCAGCTACGCCAGACCTCCCCATCCCATCTCTTTGTCTTTCCTATAATCTATGTCTCTTGTATGATTTGTTTTCTCAATTCTTTGCCATTCCCACTCTGGTTCCTTTACTCTCTGTGCTACTTCATGAAAACTCTGCAATTCCATTCTTAGTATACTTTTGGGTATAGTCCCAAGAGAAATAAAAACATAACCACAACTAAAACATATACACTAACGTTCAGAGCAGCATTAGTCAATGGAAAAAAGGAGAAACAATTCAAATGTCCATCAAGCGAATGAATAAACAAAAAATGGAGTAATGGTATATCTGCACAATGGAGTATCACTTGATAGGAAAAAGGAATACAATACTGATGCATGTTAAAAAATGTTAGAATCTTGGAAACATTCCACAAAGTGAAGGAAGCCAATCACAGAAGACCACATATATCATGTGATTTCATCTATATGAAATGTCCAGGAATAGGCAAATATACAGACAGAAAGTAGATGAGAGTTGGGAGCTGTTAAGGGAGGAGCAGAGGGAATGAAGAGTGACTGTGAAGGGGCATAAAGTAATCAAAATGTTCAAAAATTGGTTGTACGAACAGTTGTGTAACTGTAATTCAAGGCATTTTAAGAAATAGTGGACAATTTTAAGTAATGTTAGTTGAGGATTTAATAACACATACTTAGAAGTAAAAAATATGAAATATGAAATAGTGTAATATTAGTTGAAAGTATAGGCCCGATGGCTCACGCTTGGAATCCTAATACTCTGGGAGGCAGGTGGATTACTTGAGCTCAGGAGTTTGAGACCAGCCTGAGCAAGAACAAGGCTCCATCTCTACTAAAAATAGAAAAACTACCCAGGCATTATGGCAGGCATAGTAGTCCCAACTATTCCAGAAGCTGAGGCGAGCAGATCTCTTTAGCCCAGGAGTTTAAGGTTGCTGTGAGCTATGATGCCATGCAATCTAGCCTGGAGCAAGAGTGAGACTCTGTCTTAAAAAAAAAAAAGTATACTGTGATAAGTTAAGGATGTATATAGGATAAGCACCAAAAAAAGTATCTAACAAATCATATGCTGCCAATAAGAAATACAACTCACGTGTAAAGACAAAGATATGTTAAAAGTTTAAAAAGTGGGAAAAGACATACAATGCCAATGCTAGCAATGGAAAGCAGGAATGATAAATACCAGGCAAGATGATTTCACAGAAATATTATCAGAAATAAAGAAGGTAATTTCATAATGATCAAGGCATGGATTTCTTATCTGGACCCAGATAAGAAAGGAGCAAAGAATATTATTTTTACCTATAGATGACAAGGAAAAACTCAATGGAATTTATAGAAAAGCAATGAGAATAAATGAGTTCAGAAAGATTTATGAGCTCAATACAGAAAAATAAACTATGTTTCTATATATTAACAATGAATAGTTGAAAGCTCAAATTCTGGACAGCGCCTGTGGTTCAGTGGGTAGGGTGCAGGCCCCATATACCAAGGATGGCAGGTTCAAACCCAGCCCAGCCAAACTGCAACAAAAAATAGCTGGGTGCCTGTAGTCTCAGCTACTCAGTAGGCTAAGGCAAGAGAATCACCTAAGCCCAGGACTTGGAGGTTACTGTGAGCTGTGTGAAGCCACAGCACTCTATTGAGGGTGATAAAGTGAGACTCTATCTCCACAAAAAAAAAAAGAAAGCAAGCTCAAATTCCAAAGTATCAAAAAAAAAAATGAAATCCTTAAGGAAAAAACCTGACAAAAGATGTACAATAGAACATCAACAGCAATATAAACCACATTGAATGTTAAGAAGAAAGTTAGGCTCGGTGTCTGTGGCTCAAGTGGCTAAAGTGCCAGCCACATACACCTAAGGTGGTGGGTTCAAATCCAGCCCAGGCCTGCCAAACAACAATGACGGCTGCAACCAAAAAAATAGCCAGGCGTTGTGGCGGGCGCCTGTAGTTCCAGCTACTTGGGAGGCTGAGGCAGGAGACTTGCTTGAGCCCAGGAGTTGGAGGTTGCTGTGAGCTGTGATGCCACAGCACTCTACCCAGGGGGACAGCTTGAGGCTGTCTCAAAAAAAAAAAAGAAAGTTAAAAGTGGTTTACTTGGGAATAAAACCAGGAAAACTGTTGGTTTTGTTGAGTTTAGGTCAAGTAATTTATCACTATTTGACTTTTCCCACTTTGTCCATGTATTACTCAGATAAAAACAGGTTTCTAAAAAGAAAAAAAAAAACTGCCCAAACATTCATGATCTGTAGACTACAGGTTGCCTGGATTTGTCAGCCAAGGTAACTGATGAGAAATACTGGCTACCACAAATTTATCAATTTGGTCAATTTGGTAAGATACTTCTTACAACTAAATATCAAGCAGGCTTCCATTCTTCATCACTATGGTTCTCACAAACTTTTCAGCAACTCTGTGTTACGTACTCACACTGAGTTAGGAAAAGTCTACTTAATTCAGAGTATTTTAACAATAAATATAAAATGTTCATCTTCCTGTACATGAAAAATAACAAGTACTACCTCATTCAGAATGACACCAAATAGTAAACTGTTTTGCCAAAAATAAATCAGTTTGGTCTGTCACTGTCAACTGGACAGAGATGATTTATACAATACTGCATAAAGAACAGATGTTAAGCGCCAGTCTACTAAATGGACCTAAAAGATGCAGGTACCTTTTATGTATTTGGCAGCCAACAACTATACTACCCTCAAACGTAGCAGCTATATAGCTGGCATAAGCCAATCACTTTTGTAGATAGATGGCAAAGCAATTGTGGAAAGATAAACAGTACTTAAATGAATCTGTGTTTTCCCAATGTTTACTGTATTACAAATTAGGCATAAAACATGTACTCTTGTGACACTGGGAAGCCTGATTAGTTTTATCAGTTCTCCCCACACAAGATGGCACATAGTACAAACTTAACATTTTAAATAGAGCAACATTCCAGAAGCTTCTTAAAGCCTTGGCACAATTTTAGATCTTATACAATGAAGATGGTAAAATTCCAACCACAAATGTCATGTATGTACGACTATATTCACCAGCTGAAATATTGAGAAATACAAAGCATTTGGCTTCCGATAGATAAAATGAGTATGAAAAATTTATTTTTAAATGAAATAAGAAACAGAATAAAATAAACACCATGTTAATGACAGAGTGCCACTGCTACATCTTCAAATGGCTTTATGCCAAATATAATCCTTAGACTGATAGTTATATTCAGACCTATACACTGATTCACATGCATACATACATGTTTTCATATTTATATATGTGAATATAAAAACAGCAGAACCTCCAGAGCTGACCACCTGCCTACAATGACCATCTACTTTTTTTTTTTAAATGTTAGGCTGATTTGGCTTGGCACCTGTGGCTCAAGTGGCTAAGGCACCAGTCACATACACTTAAGGTGGCAGGTTCAAATCCAGCTTGGGCCCGCCAAACAACAATGATGGCTGCAACCAAAAAACAAAAAACAAAAGCCAGGGGTTGTGGTTTCAAATCCCGTGGTGGGTTCAAACCCAGCCCCCGCCAAACTGCAACAAAAAAATAGCAAGGCGTTGTGGGGGGCACCTGTGGTCCCAGCTACTCGGGAGGCTGAGACAAGAGAATTGCCTAAGCCCAGGAGTTGGAGGTTGCTGTGAGCTGTGTGATGCCAAGGCATTCTACCAAGAGCGATGGAGTGAAACTCTTAAAA
>NW_003852484.1:3452073-3456218 GCF_000181295.1 Otolemur garnettii | reverse complement strand
GGATACCAGAGCCTTTCAAATGAGGAGTGTGTAGCCAACGGAAGTTGACAACAGACACTTGAAAGCAGTCATCAAAGCCGATCCTCTGGCAAACTCCAAAACAACAATGATGGCTGCAACCAAAAAAAAAAAAAAAAAAGCCAGGCGTTGTGGTGGGCACCTGTGGTCCCAGATACTTGGGAGGCAGAGGCAGGAGACTCGCTTGAACCCAGGAGTTGGAGGTTGTTGCGAGCTGTGATGCCATAGCACTCTACCCAGGGGGACAGCTTGAGGCTCTGTCTCAAAAATAAATAAATAAATAAATAAAAGTTAGGCTGATTTATAAGAGCTGCTCTGGGCAGTTACACGGTTTGTTTACAATGAAGAGTTATCTAACTCTGAACAGAATGTACATGGAATCAGAAATCATCAAAGCAAGAGAATCACAGCTGGTCTGCTGGAGCCAACACAAAAAACCATTGGAGAACAAGAGGAGAAATGTCAGGATGAAGGTGGGGCTTTTTTTTATCATAAAAGAAAAAAATAACTCCTCAGTAATCTTAACAAAGGGAAAGAGTATTCTGCACTGTGAGAAAACAACATAATACAAAATCACAACTGTTTTTGCTACCAGCCCTGTCTCTTGTCTCCTCCAAGAGCAGAGGTGAAAGGACACAGCTGAAGCAAATATGCAATTATGTAAAATTACTTAGAAAGCTACAAATGTGGCTCAGTGGGTAGGGCACCAGCCCCATATACCAAGGGTGGCAGTATCAAACCTGGCCCTGGCCAAACTGCAACAACAACAAAAAAAAGCTGGGCATTGTGGCAGGAGCCTATAGTCCCAGCTACTCAGGGGGCTGAAGCAAGAGAATCACCTAAACCCAGGAGCTGGAGGATGCTGTGAGCTGTGACACCACTGCACTCTACTGAGGGCGATAAAGTGAGATTCTGTCTCCTAAAAAAAAAAAAAAAAAGCTAAACTTCTAGGTGGCGCTTGTGGCTCAGTGAGTAGGGCGCCAGCCCCATGGGTTCAAACCAGGCCATGACTGAACTGCAACAAAAAAATAGCTAGGCATTGTGGCGGGCGCCTGTAGTCCCAGCTACTCGGGAGGCTGAGGCAAGAGAACTGCCTAGGCCCAGGAGTTGAAGATCGCTGTGAGCTGTTACGCCATGGCACTGTACCAAGGGTGAGAAAGTGAGACTGTCTCTACAAAAAAAAGCTAAACTTCTATTTTGCTTTAAAAAGAATTTTTTTAATATATCAAAAGGCCTGCTTTAGTGACAAGCGATCACCACCAGAGAATAACCCCAATACATGTATATCCCCTCTCTGTAACATGCTGAAGTTGAACAGCCAACTTATTACTAAATCTGTGCATGGACAAGTACATTTATCTTGCGAAACAGCCATGGTGATCAAGTGACTGCTACTTGGCCTGCATCTACCTATCAATTTAACAGTGCCTACTTCCTCCAGAGGGTGGATAGGACAGAGACCCTGCAGTGGTAACAAGGAATTAATCCCTAATTATCAACTTTCTAAGCACCCCTTCCCCCATCTCCCCCTCAGAAGGAGATACTTCTCTTTAAACTTACTTTACCTTGTCTCCCTATGACTCAGATGGTTTTCCCCTTTAGAAACACCAATAATCCACACATCCATATAATATTTTTGTTTCTAACATTTAAATATAAAAATACCACTCTTTCGGTTATAAAGGAGAACCAAAGCACCTCCTTTTGGTTATAAAGGAGGACCGGAACCTTTTCTTCTTTTAAGGTAGGGATATCCATCAGTTTATTCTGAGCTCATTGTTGAGGAGAGGGCACTTAGCCCCAAGACAGGAAGTGTGCCCTGATCCCTCCCTGATCTCCAAACTCTACTTTCTCTCCTAACTCCCACTTACAGTAGAATGTTGGTTATAATCGCTTCAACTTTTTCACCAAGGCAAGTTCTAGCCTGGAGTAAGCCAGGCCTTCCACTTTCAGCTACCCTGAAGAAAAAGTCAACCTGCTCCAAGAGAATGTGCTCCGCCCGGATAGCTATGCCTACTGGACAAGCACACTCCTGTAAGTGGAAGTAGTGGTTACTTCCCTCCCTGCCCACTAGTGCACTAGAAAGCTTCAGTGATAGGGAAAAAAAGGAGAGTAGGTACAAAGAGATTAAGAACTTGACCCCTCTATCTTGGTCTCGAAAGTCTGTGGAGACCAATTTGAGGCACACCTGTAAGCGGATAATGGACATAGTGAGTACCTAGCACCCCTGGTTTGAAATGGAGCAGGAATATACTTTGATGGGGACAAATAGGCACCCCTTCAATTGGCCCTCCAATGGCTTCCCTGGGTCCCAGGGTCCTTATTACTTATAATCCACCAAAGAAAGCACAATTAACTTGGGCATGAGGAATAAAAAAAGACTTTGATATTCCACCCTTTTGAATTACAACTGGGACAACTGGAAAAGGGGGGAGATTTGGAGTGGGATAGAGAACCAACCAGAAGGAGCTCAATGGCTGAAGTCTAGTCCACTTAGTTTTTGTACTGGAAGCGCTCATTGCCAGTTTCATTGAGAAGACACGTGCAGATGAGGGCTTCTGTCACTGAGAAGGGGTCGCAGTTGGCAGGATGATGGTCTTCAAAGCAGCCCTTCCCTTGGCCAACAGTCTGGGGATATTGGATGCTGGCACTATGGTAGCTACACCAGTGGAAAATTCGTTGATGTTCGAGGTTTCATGGAATCCAATTAGGCGCCAGCCATTGTCCAGTCCCCCCGGGATCATAGGCACAAATGTAATACTGGTGCCATTTGCTTAGTTTCTCAATCCTCCTCAATGTACTCAGACCATTCTCCTCCTGTATGGCCTTGGTGCTGAAGTTGGTACGGCAGCCTGTGCCATTTCAGTTCCTAGGTATGGGCTTAGGGTGCTATCATTCCAAAAGTCTTCACACATACACAATGCAAGATGAAATGAGCCACCCAGAGATGATCTCCCATGCTGATTCCTTCACAGGGTCCATTTTGGAATTCCCACTGGACAGGCATGACCTCGGCATTAGTTCCAGTAACCTTGACTCCAGCAGGCAAGCAGGCTTGGTAGTGAGCCTCCATGATAATTCCTGCCATAGGCTCTATCTGCTCCCACACCACAGTAATAAGGACCCAGGGAAGCCATTGGAGGGCCAATTGAAGGGGTGCCCATCTGTCCCCATCAGAGTATATTCCTGTTCCATTTCAAACCAGGGGTGCTAGGGGCTCACCATGTTCATTATCCGCTTACAGGTGTGCCTCAAATTGGTCTCCCAGGCTTTCAATTGTACTTAAAAGCTTCACAGAAGACCAGCTTGTTGGGTCCTTGTGGGAGGGGTCCTGGAACATGGCAGTAGGCACAAGATGTCACTGTTGGAGCCTTCAAACTGTGAAGTATTAGAGCCATCAAAATTCCACTCTGGTAAGTCTTCTACACACTTGGGCTGGCAGTCCAGGGTGCAGGTCTTGCAGCGCAGTCCTTAGCTGGTACCATCAATCCAGATATACATGGCTTGGACTTTCTCAACCTGAAGCACGGACATATATACCTGCTTGATGCCCTTAAGTAGGAACTTGCTGAGGTGGACATCGTGGAAGATGTTCTGGGTGTTGAGCAGGTGGGCAGGCAGGCAGGCCATGAGAGCGAAGTAAAGAGAGGAGAGGAGGCTGGTATGGTGCTCAAATGCCCTACTCTTCTCTCATGCTGGGCTCTCAACCACCTCAAGTTGACCTAATCTTCGCAGATGGAGCACACACCTCATGTATGTATCAGTACAGCAGTCCTACTTCTTTATATTAATCACCTCTGTATGTTGACCATTTTGTTACACTCCTACACTCCTGACCAGTTGGGTAGTCAACTTATAGAGGTTCTACTATACATAATAGGTCTACTGTAATTTCTGGGAATAAAAGAAATGAAAATTTTCTCCAGAAATAGAAGCCAATATACACATAAAAGTTCATCCAAAGAAAAGGATCCATTTCCAGTAAGACAAAGAGATGAATAAAGAGGCAACAAGAAACTCATCTATATTTTTTTAGAGACAGAACCTCAAGCTCTCCTCCTGGGTGCAGTGCTATGGCATCACAGCTCACAGCAACCTCCAACTCCTGGGCTCAAGTGAGTCTCCTG
>NW_003852484.1:3449188-3450954 GCF_000181295.1 Otolemur garnettii | reverse complement strand
AAAAAAAAAAAAAAAATATTTATGATAGATTACCTTATTTGTCAGGTTTGAAGGATCTTGACTCATTCATTTCCCTTTATGAAATTTTTACAATATGAGGGTCAAATGGTCCTTCAGGCTCAAGTCTCTCCCTTTAAATTTCCTTGCTGAAAGTGATGGACCATTTGTACTCAGCACTTTTTTTTTTAAATTGTGATAATTTATTATGTCAGCAATAGAAAACTAATGCTGAAGTATTAAACATAATTATATTTAAAAAATAAAAAAAACTTAAGGTACATTTTCACAAAAAATTTAAATTAAATATATGATTAAAAATTATTTTTCACATAGCTTTTCAAAAAAGTTTTCTTCTAATATTACATGTATTGAATATTTGGTAACATCAAATTTAGCTAATGTACTTAAAAGAAAAAAATATAAATTTCAAAAAATAAACATTTAAAATGAATTATTTGAAATAAAGCTTAACTTTTAAGTTTTAGGAAATTTAAGCCTGATTAAGTATTTTCATGATAATAAAAGTATTTATACTTCTTTTTTTATATTAAATCATAGCTGTGTCCATTAATGCTTTTTTCTTTTTTATTGGAGACAGGGTCTCACTATGTTGCCCTCGGTTGAATGCAGTGGCGTCATAGCTCACAGCAACCTCCAACTCTTGGGCTCAAGTGATTCTCTTTCCTCAGCCTCCCAAGTAGGTGGGACTACAGGCACCTGCCATAACACCTGGCTATTTTGTTGTTGTTGCAGTTGTCACTGTTGGTTAGCTGGCCTGGGCCTTGTTCAAACCCATCAGCTTCGGTGTATGTGGCTGGAGCCGTAAACGCTGTGCTGTGGACACTAAGCCTGTACTCAGCATTTTTAAAGGAAAACAAAGTGACAATTAAATCCCAAATGTTCCTATAGACATTCTCAGGTTAAAAATGATTTAAAAAAAAAAAATCAATCTCCTAAGTGTCCTTATGAATAACACAGAATTATTCTAGAATAAAAAGACACATTCTCTGAATTTCTGCTTTAAAATATTAAATAAAGAAATATACAGGGTGGTGCCTGTGGCTTAAAGGAGTAGGGCACCAGCCCCATATGCTGGAGGTGGTGGACTGCAAAAAAAAAAAAAAGAGAGAGAAAGAAAGAAAGAAATATACAGAAAGAGAAACATGAACAAGTGCAGCAAACTGTTGACAATTACTGAATCCAAAGGATGGGTTTATGATATTTATTATCCTTCATTTTTCTGTATATAGGTATGTATATAAATTTCCTATTTTAAGTTTACAACGAACAGCAATGTTTTGTTAGTCATTTGGGAATTCACTGACAAACATGCATAAAAATCTTAAGAAAGTAAGTTGCAACTTTAGAAAAATAAAATATGCTAAAAACAAATAGGCCAAATTTTAAATGGTTATAATGAGAAAATGGGAACCTGAAAGGTTTCTCCATTCTTGTGTTCCACTTTTTAGTACCTTTTCTCTGCTACCCCTCAAAAGTGCTGATTTTATAGTAGGGGAAGGGGAATATACAGGTGCGCGCGCACACACACAAGTATATAGGGTGTCCATAAAGTTCATATGTAATTTTAAACTGTACACGAACTTTATAGACATCATGCATCTATTAAACATTGTTAAAAATAAAAGAAAAAAAAAGAAAGTAGTTTCAGGCTTAAAATAGAAAGTTAAGTTCTTCAGGCTCGGCGCCTATAGCTCAACCGGCTAAGGCGCCAGCCACGTACACCTAAGGTGGCGGGTTCGAATCCC
>NW_003852484.1:3438917-3447096 GCF_000181295.1 Otolemur garnettii | reverse complement strand
AAAAAAAAAAAAATAGATAAAAGTGGAATATTTGTCCTTTTATTCTAGAGTTGTAAGACTTCTTTACACATTCTAGATGCAAGTCCCTGATCAAATACACTTTGCAAATAAATGTAGTTTTTTTGTCTTTTCTTAATGGTGTCCTTTGAAACTTACAAAATGCAGTTCAAATTAGTATTTTTTTTCCTTGTTCATGCTTTTGGTGTTATTTCCAAGAATCTTTAACCCTCTATATCCTTATAAGAATTTTATAAAGTTTTACCTCTAACATTAAGGTCTGTGATTCATTATGAGTTAATTTTTATACATGACAAGATCTAGAGTCCAACTTCATTCTTTGCATGTGGCTATCAATCTGTCCTAAAACTATTTTTAGAAAAAACTAGTTTTTCTCCATTAAATGGACTTGACTCTTGCTACAGACAATATGTTTCTCTCCCAAAATTCACATGCTAAATCCTAAGTACCAATATAAAGGTGTTTGAAGGCCAGGGCTTTTAGAGATGATGAGGTCACGATGGGAGAGTCCTTGTAACGAGATTAGAAACCTTATAAAAGGCTTGGCACCTGTAGCTCAGTGCTACAGCACCAGCCACGTACACCAAGGCTGACACACCAAAGCTGGCGGGTTTGAACCCAGCCTGAGCCTGCCAAACAACAACTACAACCAAAAAATAGCCGGGTTCTGTGTCAGGTGCCTGTAGTCCCAGCTACTTGGGACGCTGAGGCAAGAGAATCACTTAAGCTCAAGAGTTTGAGGTTGCTGTGACATAGTGAGACTCTGTCTCAAAAAAAAAAAAAAAAAGAAAAAGGAAAAAAAACCTTATGAAAGGGCTCACTTGCCCCTTCAGCTATGTAAACACAGTGAAAAGAGGTCTGTGAACCAGTCTGATTCCGTTAACTTATGTTGTGTATCCCTGTGCCAACTCCACAGTCTTAATCACCACTGCTTTGTAATGTTTTAAAACCAACCAAATGTTTTGAGGCTTTCTTCTTCTGATCTTCTCTTTCAAGACTATTTTGACTATATTAGATCCCTTGCAATTTCTTATGAATTTTAGGATCAGCTTGTCAATCTCTACAAAGAACTCAGCTGGGATTCTAATAGGGATTATTCTGAACCTGTGTAGATCAACATGGAGAGTACTGCCACCTTGAAAATGTTGTATCTTTCAATTCTTTAAGATGGGCTATTTTTCTATCTAGATCTTAATTTCTTTTTATGATGTTTTATAGTTTTCAGAGTATAAGTTTTTCACTTCTTATGTTAAATTTATTCCTGAATATTTTGTTTTTTGCCATTGTACATGGAACTGTTTTCAGATTGTTCACAAATGTAGAGAAATACAGAATGTGTCAAAAAGAAAAAGTATACAAATTTTAAGAGAAAAAGGTATCCCATTCATGCCTATTGCATGGTGATGCTAGCATTCATTTGACTAACACCATCTTTTTTTTTTGTAAAGACAGAGTCTCACTTTATCGTCCTTAGTAAAGTGCCATGGCGTCACATAGCTCACAGCAACCTCCAACTCCTGGGCTTAAGTGATTCTCTTGCCTCAGTCTCCCGAGTAGCTGGGACTACAAGCGCCTGCCACAACGCCTGGCTATTTTTCAGTTGCAGTTTGGCTGGGGCCTGGTTTGAACCCACCACCCTCGGTATATGGGGCCGGGGTCCTACTCACTGAGCCACGGCGCTGCCCAACTAACACCATCTTTTGAGTGAATGTCATACATATTTAATTCAACTTAAAAACGTAATACACAGATAATATGTCTTAAAATGTGTATAAATTTCTTGGCAACTCCAGTACAACTGATTTTTGTACACTGATCTTATATCCTACAATATTGCTAAATGTACTAGTGTACTTTTTTTAAATTGATATACATTATATCATCTGTAAAACAGACAGCTTTACTACTTCCTTTCCAATTTTGATCCCTTTTATTATTTTTTTTGCCTAACTTCCTTTCACATACAACATTGAATAAAAGTAGAGACCAAACATCCTTGTCTTACTCCAAATCTCACAGGGAAACCAACCAGTCTTTTACAATTAAGTATGTTACCTTCCTATTTTTCATAGATGCTCTTTATCATGCTGAAAAGTTCCTTCCTATGCCTAGTTGTTAAGTGTTTTACCATTAAAGGGTATTAAATTTAGTCAAATGCTTTTGCTATGACCAGTTTGTGAGATACATACATACATACATACATACATATATATATATATGAATATATTCTTAGAGACATCTGATCTGACCTCATTGCAGGCTAGACCTTAGTGGCTATTTACAGAGAGTCATCAAGCACTATAGCCTCGAACTCCTGCCATCAAGTAATCCTCCTGCCTCAGCCTCCTGAACGGCTAGGACTAGGGATACACATCACTGTGCCTGGCTTGATTTTTGCTTTTTATTTTACTAATATAGTACCTTAATTAGTTTTTGAACTTTAAGCCACTCCTACATTCCTGGAATAAATCTCACTTCCTCAAGATATATAAATATTGTTATATGTTAATTGAATTATTTGCTAGTTTAGTATTCTGTTGAGGATTTCTATGTTCTTAAGAGATTGGTCGCGGGGGTTCTCAACCTGTGGGTCACAACCCACAGGAATTGTATTAAAGGTTCACGGCATTAGGAAGGTTGAGAACCACTGGTCTATAATTTTCTTGTGATGTCTTTGTCTGCCTTTGATACCAAAGTGGTTTGTTTTTGTTTTTTTTTTTTTTGAGATAGACTCTATGTTGCCCTCAGCACAGCAACCTCAAACTCCTGGGCTTAAGTGATTCTCTTGCCTCAGCCTCCCAAGTAGCTGGGACTACAGGTACCCGCCACAATGCCCAGATTTTTTTTGTTGTAGTTGTCATTGTTGTTTAGCAGGCCTGAGCCAGGTTCAAAGCTGCCAGGCCTGGTATAAGTGGCTGGTGCCCTAACCACTGAGCTATGGGCACTAAAGTATTAACAGCTTCATAAAATGAGTTGGGAAATATTCCCTCTCTGTTTTAGAAGACTTTGTAAAGAATTAGCATTAATTTTTAAATGTTTGGTAGAATTCAGTAGTAAAGTCATAAGCCTAGGCTTTTCTTTGTAATTTTGTGACTACTCATTTAATGTCTTCGCCACGTTATAGGTCTATTCAGATTGAGTCAGTTTTGGTAGTTGTCTTTCTAAACACTTATCTACTTCTCCTAAGATATTTAATTTACTGGGATACAGTTATAAATAGTATTTCTTCATAATCTTTAAATTTTTCTAAGATCATTAATAATGTGACCCCTCCTTTCATTTCTGATTCAAAAAAAAAGCTAAGTCTTTTTTTCTTAATCAATCTAACTAAAAGTTTGTCAATTCTGTTAATCTTTTCAAGGAACTGGTTTTCTTTTTTCTTTTTCTTTCTTTTTTTTTGCAGTTTCTGGCTGGGGCTGGGTTTTAACCCACCACCTCCGGCATATGGGACCTGGCACCTTACTCCTTTGAGCTACAGGCGCAGCCCAAGGAACTGGTTTTCAATTTCACTGGTGTTCTCTATTGTTTTCTTATTCTTTGTGTCATTAATTTCCACTCTACTCTTATATTATTTGCTTCTTTTATCTTTCCTCTGGTCTTTTTTCTGTGATTTAAAAAGTAGGTTAGGTTACTAACTTGAGCTCTTTCTTCTTCTTTTTTTTTTTAATAGAGACAGAGTTTCACTTTATAGCCCTCAGTAGAGTGCTGTTGCGTCATAGCTCACAGCAACCTCTAATAGCTGGACTACAGGTGCCTGCCACAATGCCTGGCTATTTTCTTGTAGTTTTCATCATTGTTAGCAGGCCCGAGCTGGGTTCAAACCTGCCAGCCCCGGTTTGTGTGGCTGGTGCCTTAACTACTAAGCTAAAGGTGCTAAGTCTGAAAAAATTACATTTATTTTTTATTTATTTATTTGCAGTTGTTTTTTTTTTTTGGCCAGCACCCTACTCCACTGAGCCACAGGCGTCGCCCAAGAAATTACATTTAAAGATGTGGAGAGGCTGGGTGTAGTGGCTCATGCCTGTAAGCACACTGGGAGGCCAAGGTAGGTGGATTGCTTAGGCTCCTAAGTTCGAGACCAGCCTGAGCCAGAGCAAGACCCTGTTAGCAAAAAATAGCCAGATGTTGTAGTGGAGGCCTATAGTCCCATCTACTTGGGAAGTTGAGGTAAGAGAATCATTTGAGCCCAATAGTTTGAGGTTCCTGTGAGCTATGATGCCACAGTACTCTATAGAGGTTGACAAAGTGAGACACTGCCTCAAAAACCATAAAATAAAGTAAAATAAAATAAAAAATAAAGATGTGGAGAAATTATGTAAAGAAAAACACTGGTTTCCTAAAGCAGACAGTATTTTGACACAGAAATATCACAATATAGTGTAACAATATCTGTGTCACAATGATTCAAATTAAAGGACATAAGTATTGGCTCAGCGCCTGTGGCTCAAGTGGCTAAGGCACCAGCCACATACACCTAAGGTGGTGGGTTGTAATCCAGCCTGGGCCGCCAAACAACGACGGCTGCAACCAAAAAATAGCGGCTGCAACCAAAAAATAGCGGGCGTTGTGGCAGGTGCCTGGGGTCCCAGCTACTTGGGAGGCCGATGTAGGAGACTCGCTTGAGCCCATGAGTTGGAGGTTGCTGTGAGCTGTGATGCCACAGCACTCTACCCAGGGGTACAGCTTAAGGCTCTGTCTCAAAAAAATAAAATAAATAAAATAAAAAATAAAAAATTTTAACAAAGGACATAAGTATCAGGTTAAGAAAAGGAAAAAGCATATAGTAAGGTCAGGAACTAGAAAAAGCCTAATGGGAATAAAAACCATTTAAACTTAAGGAAGTTAATTTGAAGCCTGTATTCATTAATATGAAGCTAGAAGCATATGCAATTTTAAAAAAGCAATGTTGAGAACACACATAAATAGAAAGAGAGGAAAAATAAATAATAAAGCAAATGGGATAAAAAGTAATATGAACAGCTGAGAAATGTGGAAGAAAAGTACACAGGTGGTCATGTATACTTCTTAAACTTACTTTTCTGTAAGTTTAAAATTAAATCAAAATTAAAAATATATATATAACAAAGTCAAGTGTAGTAGGTCACACCTGTAATCCTAGTACTTTGGGAAAGTGAGGCAGGTAGACTGCTTGAGCTCAGAAATTCAAGACCAGCCTGAGGGCTCGGCACCTGTGGCTCAAGTGGCTAAGGCACCAGCCACATACACTTAAGGTGGCAGGTTCGAATCCAACCTGGGCCGCCAAACAACAATGATGGCTGCAACCAAAAAATAGCCAGGCAATGTGGTGTAGCTGTGGTCCCAGCTACTTGGGAGGCTGAGACAGGAGACTTGCTTGAGCCCAGGAGTTGGAGGTTACTGTGAGCTGTGATGCCATAGCACTCTACCCAAGGGGACAGCTTGAGGCTCTGTCTCAAATAAATAAAAAGAAACTAGTTTTTAGTCCCACAATTCAAAGCCAGAAATTTCATTTTAATCTTTAATACTAGGCACACAGTGGTCAATCAAATACTATAGAAAGAATGAACAGAGCAGAAAGTAAAGAGTTTATGTAAAGAAATAAAATGGTGGACATGGTAGAATTCTCAAATTATAAGAAAGATATTTTCTAAAAGAAATGAACCACAAAAATGGAGAAGGTAATGAATTAACGTTAAAGTAAAAAAATCTTCTAAGAAGCCATTAAACAAATGGTCAAATGACATTTTATCAGCAAAGCAGAAACTGAAGGCTAAAGACCTACAAAGGGAGAAGTCAATTAAGAAAGCTGACTCAGGGAGGCACCATAACACAATGGTTACAGAGCCGACCACATGCACCAAGAGTAGCGGGTTTGAACCCAGCCTGGGTCAGCTAAACATCAATGACAAATGCATAGACGGGCATGGTGGCAGGTGCCTGTGGTTCCAGCTACTTGGGGGGCTGAAGCAGGAGAATCACTTAAGCCCAAAGGAGTTTGAGGTTGCTGTGAGCTGTGGCATCACAGTACTCTACCAAGGGCAACATAGTGAGACTCTGCCTCAAGAAAAACAGAAAGCTGATTCATGCTGCCCATAAACAGGAGGATTCAGACAGGAGATCCCCATAGCTACTATCTCTTAAGGTAGAGTGATGAGTGGGACTGAGAACTAGTTTAGTTCAAAGTTTACAAAACAGTAGCCACACACCCAGATTTCCTCCCTCATTCTTCACAGCCAGGCAATCATCTTTCCCCAATCTTTTCAGATGTTAAGAGAAGTACTATGAAGAAACTGAACTAGACTACAGAGACTCTAAAATGGGTACTCCAATACAAGAAAGTGAGTGAAGAGCCACACTGAAAACAGAATTACATGAATACAATAAACAGTAAAAACCCCAGCTCCTTTTCTAGAATGAGTTTTCAAAATACCGCAGCCAAGTGTATACATGCCTGGCAAGAAGAGACTAGAGGCTCTCCTTCTCAGGGAAACCAGTCTAAGGAGAAAAGACTTATCAGTGTATCCTCCACCACTCCTCCCAAATGGCCATCAGCTACTCTATCTACCCTATAGAGCCTCCATTTCAGTTTTTGACATTTCACTCCTTTTTTTTTTTTTTTTTTGAGACAGAGCCTCAAGCTGTCCCCCTGGGTAGAGTGCCATGGCATCACAGCTCACAGCAACCTCCAACTCCTGGGCTCAAGCGCGCAAGCAAGTCTCCTGCCTCTGCCTCCCAAGTAGCTGGGACTACAGGCACCCACCGACAACGCCTGGCTATTTTTGGGTTGCAGCATCATTGTTGTTTGGTGGGCCGGGCTGGATTCAAACCTGCCACCTTAGGTATATGTGGCTGGAGCCTTAGCCGTTTGAGCCACAGGCGCAGAGCCGACATTTCACTTTTAAATTTGAATGGATAACCATAAGATTACCAAACATCTGGAAAAAGCCTCTAAGAGAAAAATATCAATGGAAACAAATTCTGAAGAAACACCAATGAAAATAAAAGTAAAAAACTATCTTTAATATCCTCAGAAGGGCTCAAACCTCTAATACTAGCACTCTGAGAGGCTGAGGCGAGTGGATTGCTTGAACTCAGAAGTTTGAGACCAGCCAAGCAAGAGCTAAGATGCCATCTCTAAAAACTAGCAGGGCATTGTGATGGGCACCTATAGTCCCAGCTACTTGGGAATCTGCGGTAAGAGGACTGCTTGAGCCAAACAGTTTGAAGCTGCTGTGAGCTATAATGGCAAGCACTCTACTGAGGGCAACAAACAGTCTCAACTCTGTCTCCAAAAAAAAAAAAAAAAAAAAAAAATCCTCAGAAAGATGAAAATGTCTATGAAAAAATAAAAATTCTGTAAGAATGAGCTCTACGAAATTTAAAAGGTGACTAGAAATTAAAATTTAGCAGAAGTGCTAGATGATTTCAATGAGGAAATCTCTCAAGAAACAGAAAAGATAGAAATTAGAAGAGGAAAGATAAGAAAGTTAAAACAACTTAAGAGTTCCAATACTCAAATAATACCAATGCCAAAAAGACAGGTGTAAGAGATTATGAAACAGTGCATCAAATTTTGAATATCTATTCCAGGCGTTTTCAAACTACAGCCTGCAGGCCACATGCAGCCCGCCCGGGATATTTATCCACCCCGACGGGTGTTTTTACCACCGCTGCCTGTCCTGCTTAGCAGCCGACTTGTCCCGGGGCCCACAGTCCAGCCCTCCAACAGTCTGAGGGACAGTGAACTGGCTCCCTGTTTAAAAAGTTTGAGGACCTTTGATATTCAATAAAAAACACCACCAGCAAAATTAACAGAAAGATAACAGACTTGGACAAAGTATTTTCTTTGCAGTTTTTGGACGGGGCTGGGTTTGAACCCGCCACCTCTGGCATATGGGGCCAGCGCCCTACTCCTTTGAGCCACAGGTGCCGCCCTAGAGAAGGTATCCAAGTCTACTGCTATCAACAAATCATTCAAATCTAACTTCTACAAGGAACTTCTGCAAACCAAAAAGACAGACAGGAAACTCAAGGCAAAGACAGACAAAAGATGTAATATACAATTATTGGCTCAGCGCCTGTGGCTCAATTGGCTAAGGCGCCAGCCACATACACCTAAAGTAGCGGGTTCAAATCCAGCCTGGGCCTGCCAAACAATAATGATGCCTGCAACCAAAAAAAA
>NW_003852484.1:3433743-3438739 GCF_000181295.1 Otolemur garnettii | reverse complement strand
ACACACACACACACACACACAATTATCAAAAAGGAAAATCTGAATGAATCTAAGAGATGCTCAAATTAATTAGTAATTGGAGAATATAAATTGAAACAAAGAGATATCACTTTATAACCATCCAATTGACAAAAAATAGAAAATTAGGTAAAACCAAGTAGAGGCAAAGACAATGTGCAAACAACTCCCTTGGACTCAAGGAGACAACATAAACTAAATCTCAGGCGGTGCCTGTGGCTCAAAGCAGTAGGGCACTGGCCCTGTATGCCAGAGGTGGCGAGTTCAAACCCAGCCCCCGCCAAAAACTGCCAAAAAAACCTAAATCTCCCATTTTGTATTCTATGCCCTGGGAATCACCATCTGGGGTACACATCCCTGAGAACTTCTCACTAAAATCCATACAGATGTACAACTTAGAGTATATTTACCACAGAGTACTTGTGATGGAAGAAAGGCAATTCAGTCTCAATTATTAGGGAATGTAAAGTACAATGTGGTAGATGCACACTATGGAATTCTGTATTAGACACAATTATATATACATAGAACAAAATAAAGGTCCCCAAACCAATGCTGAGTAAAAAAGAAACAGGACACAATCCATAACACAATAAATAAACTAAATAAATACACACACACCCCCACTACATATTTCACAATGATTTTCATGAATGTATCAACCACAATGCTACAGGAAGGAGTAATATATAGTAGAAACAAGGCTTAGTAATTTAAGAAAAACGTAATGGACCTTGTACAAGCTGGTATTAAGAACTCTGAAGCATAATTCATTTTAAAATCCTTTTTACCTGGCTTGGCACCTGTAGCTCAGTGGCTAGGGAGCCAGCCACATACACCAAGGATGGAGGGTTCAGCTTGGGGCTGCTAAACAATGGCAACTACAACAAAAAAAACAGCTGGGCAGGGCAGCGCCTGTGGCTCAAAGGAATAGGGTGCCAGCCCCATATACCAGAGGTGATGAGTTCAAACTCAGCCCTGCCCAAAAAAACAAACAAACAAAAAAAGCTGGGTACTGTAGTCCCAGCTACTTGGGAGGCAGAGGCAAGAGAATTGCTTAAGCTGAAGAGTTAAGAGGTTGCTGTGAGCTGGGACGCCATAGCACTCTACCGAGGGCGATGGTTTGAGATTCTGTCTCTAAGCAAACAAACAAACAAACAAAAAATCCTTCTTACCTAATGTCCAAATAAAAAAATTTCTCAAAACTAAAGATCATGAATTCCCAGCTGATAAGGGCCCTTAAATGGGGGTGGGGGAGGAAGACCCACACCTAAAATATCATCAGGGGATTTCAAGGGTTAAAAACACCCCAAAGCTCTTAGAGACGGGGTTGGAGGGGAATGTCATACAGAAATGAAGAATCAGATTGACTTTGGACTTCAACAGCAACATTGGACAGAAAACAGAAAGAACTTTTCAACTTTGAATAAAAATGATTTTCAGCCTAGAATTTTATATCCAGCCAAATTATTAATCAAATGTGAAGGCAGAATAAAGATTTTTTTCAATTATACAAGATCTAAAAAGTTTTTACGTCCCATGTACCCTTTCTTAGGAAGCTACTAGAAGACATACTCCAAGGAAATGAGTAAACCAAGAAAAGAAAATATGACAAATGAGAAAAAAGAAACATAGAAGGGCAAAGAGAATTTAATTTTAAAGATAATGTAAACAGAAGTTCCAGAATAACAACTGAGAAACAGATCCAGAAAGTAGTTACAACAGAGTGCATTAAGAGAAGAGATTTCCAGCATAGCTGTCTCAGGAAATTACACACACACACGAGTATTAACTCCTGGAAAAACAAAAATCAACTCAGAGGAAATGGTATCATAGTACTCTACATGGTCCAGCTATAAATATGTACACAGTTATAATATTGTGAACACTGAATACTGACTTAAATACCTGTGGTAACTATATTTGTAGGATGGGAGAGGCGGTGTATGTGTATGTGGTCAGTGAAGTAGGTATGTATGAAAATAGTAAGGAACATCTTGTATATACAATAAAGTCAATAATAATCTCTAAAATTGCTGTAATAGTAATAAAAGCAAGTTACTCTATTTATAAACATGAAAGTAAACACAAGAGGAAATAGCTAAGAGAAAGAAAGTGGCAGCCTCTAAACTGCAGAAGCTAGGACAGGGGACAGCTACTTTTTGGATATTCTAATTTAAAAATTATATTTTTTATTGGTGATAAAACATGAATAATCTCTCAGCTGTCAGCAAATTAGATCTTCAGTATTATTTGATGATGTTAAATAAACGATACCTAGTTTATTCTACCAAAGAGACTGAATTGCTAATAAAACCAAGTTTCAATGATTGATGTGAATACAGTACAAACAGCCCTCTTATTTGAACCCCAGCTCCACTACTTACTCTATGAAGTAGGGCAGGTTACCCAATCTCTCTGTGTATGTAACTACCTCCTCAAAGTGACAATTGTTTGAATTGTTTGAAAGAACAATTAAATGAAAGCACCTGATGTAAAGCTTGACCCATCAGAAGATGTTAGTACTTTCTGGCGTCTTTTTGTTCTCTAACTACAAACTCCCATTTTCACCCCCAGCTGCCTTGCTGGTCACAGAGTACGGAGACTCATGGACAACTCAGCACATATCCCTCCTCATGCTGGAAAATTAATCACAATGAATAAGCAGACTTATCTTTGTATATGAAGGGCAGCATTATTCTTGTTGTATGACAGGGATTATCTCCATTATCCACATTCTGGATTACTGCCTCCTCTCAAGAACTGTCCCAATTAGTCTACAACACTAAGAACCATTTTTTCACTTAGATCTGTTTTGTTGGCCTACAACAGCTATAAAAAACAATAAAAAAAAAAAAAACCTGTATATTCCATCAATCTTCATCATCCCTGCTCTTTCAATGCACAGCCTCAGAATTTTCTAATGCCCTATCAGGCCTCCAGTTGGCCTATCATCTCCTGCTTACTACAGCAATAAATAGAAGAAAGAAATCAGCCCAAATCAGCTAATTGAATTGTTTACCATTTCCAAAGTTTTCTTCAGTTTGGCTGATTCACAATACTCTGAAAAGTACAAATACGTCTTAAAACAAAGAGAGTAACAGAGGATTATCTTCATCACTAGGTCAGTCATTTTGCATGGCCAAGGGTCTTAATGTGATTTTATACACAATATTCACACATACTTCTGAAAACAATCCAGCAGAATTAAAAACATAGGTGTCATAAATCACTAAAACAATCATTAATTCAACAAACACTATGTTGAAACACTGGAGAGGAAAAGAGAGTAAGAAAGATATGATCCTACTCTGAAGTATAACAGAAAAGGACAAAATAATAGAGAGCAACAGAAGAAAATAATCCAGGAAACAACTGACAGCAATTCCAGACTATCTGGTATAAAATGATTAATAATATAGCTGAGACTAAGGACAATTACAAAAATCAAACAAAGCTCTAAGCCACCTAACAGTCAAAGTATAAAAAGAAAAAGGATGGCTTATAAAACAACAATGATCTTGAAGTAGTCATTTGTTTAAAAACAAGAGGAAAAGAAAAGAAAAAAGCCCAGCACTTGGATTTTAAGAATTTTATCTCTAAATCTGTACTGTACAGGGACTGCAATGAAGAAAAGACTTTTCTCATGGCAACCTTCAGGGTGTATAAATTTGGATAAAAGCCAATATGAACAATATTAAATCATAGTTCTGTGAACAGATTACCTTATAAAGTAACATATGAAAGTAAACTGATTTCTGATGGTATATTTGCCATTTAAGTTTTTTTTTTTTTTTTTAAGAGACAGAGTCTCACTTTGTTGCCCTCAGTAGAGGGCTGTAGCATCACAGCTCACAGCAACCTTCGGCTCTTGGGCTTAGGTGATTCTCTTGCCTCAGCCTCCAGAGTAGCTGGGACTACAGGTCCTAGCCACAACGCATGGCTTTTTTTTGTTTGTTTGTTTCCGTTTGGCCAGGGAACCTGCCACCCTCAGCATATGGAGCCAGTGCCCTACTCACTGAGCCACAGGGCCACCCATGTTTTAAGTTTTTATAAATAAATGTATGTTTTGTTTTCCCTACAAGACTGGAAGTTCCTCAAGGCTTACGCCATCTGCTTCCATTTGAACTTCCTTTGCTATTTATTAGAGTGCTTTACAGTTTCCGCTCAACTTTTATAACTGATAAAATGTCATGCAATCAATATTTGTAATATTTACTAGTCTTCCCTGCTACATTATAAATCCCATTAAGACAGGAACTGTGTCTTGATCATGACTACATCCCATCTCAGGCACAGTATTACTCCATAAGTATCCACTGAATGAATGGATAAAATAAAGAAAACACAACCAAGAAGTATAAAGAGGGAGAGAAATAATTCTTAAAATGGCAGTGACTGTGGGTTCTATGCAGGGTCCAACAAGTGCTGGATAATCTTAGGTAAATTACTTAGCCTCTCTGACCTTCAATGCTTTCATTTGTAAAACAGAAAAATAAACACCAACTTCAAAATTACTATAAGCATTGAACGTTTTAATATATGTAAAGCATTTAGCACAAAACCTAGAAAGGAGCTCATAAATGTTAATTCCTTTACTTTCATGTCCTCCCTAAAATCTCATATACCTGTAAAAGAATAAATTATTACAATAAAAATACAGTAGAGGCTTGGTGCCTGTGGCTCAAGTGGCTAAGGCACCAGCCACATACACCTATGTGGCAGGTTGGAATCCAGCGTGGGCCCACCAAAACAACAGTGACGGCTGCAACCAAAAAACAGCCAGGCGTTGTGGCGGGGGCCTGTGGTCCCAGCTACTTGGGAAGGTGAGGCAGAAGATTCGCTTGAGCCCAGGAGTTGAAGGTTGCTGTGAGCTGTGATGCCATAGCACTCTACCCAGGGGGATAGCTTGAGGCTCTGCCTCAAAAAAAAGAAAGAAAGAAAGAAAGAGAGAGAAAGAGAGAGAGAGAGAGAGAGA
>NW_003852484.1:3427902-3433605 GCF_000181295.1 Otolemur garnettii | reverse complement strand
AAAAAAAAAAAAAAAAAGAACTCTCTCATTTTCATTTAAAATGAAATTTTTAAAAAATTAATTTTTCATCATTTCAATCTTTAAAATGGAAGGGGTAATAGTAAGTGTGAATTACTTTCAAAATATCACAAATGCAAGCAAAAATTAAGAAAAAAAGTCTAAAATAAGCCTTGAAACAAAAAGGGGAGGGGAGTCACCTATACATCTACTGCTAATAAGGTCTTTTTTTTCCAGAGACAGAGTCTCACTTTATTGCCCTTGGTAGAGTACCGTAACCGTCACAGCTCACAGAGATCTCCAGCTGTTGGGTTCAGGCGATTATCTTACCTCAGCCTCCCGAGTAGCTGGGATTACAGGCGCCCACCACAACGCCCGGCTATTTTTTGTTGCAGTTTGGCCCGGGCCAGGTTTGAACCCACCACCCTCGGTATATGGGGCCAGCGCCTTACCCACTGAGCCACAGGAGCCGCCCTTCCCTGTCTTGAAGGAACCACTCGTTTAAGAAGGGAGTAGGGCGGCGCCTGTGGCTTAAAGGAGTGGGGCGCCGGCCCCATATGCCGAAGGTGGCGAGTTCAAACCCAGCCCTTGCCAAAAACTGCAAAAAATAAAATAAAATAAAGAGGGTAAAAGTTAGTAATACTACGTTTTAGAAAAAAAAAAAAAAAAACTTCGCAATAGCCGGGCGCGGTGGCCCGCTCCTATAGTTCCATAGTCCCAGCTACTCTAAAAAATAAGGCAAGAGGATCGCTTGAGCTCAAGAGTTCGGGTACAGCTTGGACAACAGAGACCCGGTCTCTTAAAAAACAAAAACACTTCGTAATCATTTTGTCTGAATTTAAACCGTAACAATAAATATTTTGAAACCTTTCACTCAAAAGTGGAACACAAAGCAGTTTCATTTAACCGTAATTCCTTAGTGACGAATTCCCTGAGTAAATACTCGAGTCATCCTTCAGTTTTCTCCTCCTATTTTGAGCTTAATCTAATACTCCGCTGTTTCCCTCGCATTACCATTTACACAGACTCTGTGCAGCTGAAGTTCCGTCATTCCTATAATTACCACACCCCCGGTCAGCAGCTTCAGGCCCATGTTGTTATGACATCTGTAAACTGCAGCCGTCTACGCCCTCTGCTCTCCCCTACCTTCCTCCTGCCCGAGGTGTTAACTTATGAATTCCCCAGAGTCTGCCTGCCTCTGTTAAAATTTTTAAATGCCACCCCCTGCTCTTCCTTGGTTGTCACAGCACCGCGCGCTGCCCACTCCCGCTCCCCGACCCCGCCCCGCGGCGCAGGCTCGGCGCCCGCTTCATCTCCGCCCTGCTGCCTCGGCTCCCCGCAGTCCCCGGCGCCGCTCCCAGCCCCGCCGCCCCGCCGCGCGGCGCAGCCCCGCCCCGCCTCGACCGGCGTTCCTGATGGCGATCACAGCAGCGCTCCCCACCCCCACCCTCCCCTCCGCCCGCCGCGCGGCGATTAGAACAGCCAGGCCCGTGAGGCTCAGACGCGCAGAGAGCGTCCAGGCCCAAGCACCCTCGTTCGAACCACATGCAGCGCCCGCCCTCGCCCCAGGGCCGCTCCCGACTCCCGCCGCGGACAGCCCGAATCCGCCAGCGGGAGGGGGAGGGGACAGGAGCCCCAGCACTCACCAGGCTCAAGGCAACCGAACCCGGTGCCACAGCTGAAGTGAGCAGATAGCTGACTCGATGGACCGCGGTACGTCTCCTGCGCACAACCTTGAAGAGCCGGCCTGCGCCTCAGCGCCGCTCACCAGGCCTGGATCTCCGCCGCCGCGCACCAAGCAGCGAGACTCAGCTCAGCCGGCGTTCGCAGTGCGCCTGCGTGGGGTGGCCGACCCTCGCGCTTGCGTGCACCACTCCGCCGCTCGCCGCGGAGCCTGCTGGGAGACGTAGTCGTCTAACGGTCTCTCACTGGACTCCTTCCGCGATTAGCGCCCAACCAGTGAAGTGTCGGGAGTCGGAGAGATCTAGCTGAGGTTTTCAGTTCATGGCAAAGGTTGGAGAAAGTTTTGTCTACAAACCGGTCTCCAATAAGCTCTTCTAGGGCAGATTGATCCTCGCCTCTTCGTAGTTGACCTCTAACGTGGTAGGCACCTCATACCTGTTCGGGGAATGAAGGATGGAAAGATCCAAGGCTGAGGGAGTGCGACTTCCTATTAGGAAAGCAGCGGAGTCGGGCGCGGTGGCTCACGCATGTAATCCCGGCACACTGGAGGCCGAGGAGGCTGGATCGCTTGAGCTTGGGAGTTCGAGACCAGCCTGAGCAAGAGCGGGACCCGCCCCCCCCTCCCCCGTCTCTACTAAAAATAGAAGAACTAGCCAGGCATACTGATGGCTGCCTGTAATCCCGGCAGGCTGAGGCAAGAGGCTCGCTTGAGCCCAAGAGTTTTGAGGTTGCTGTGAGCTATGACTCTACAGTACTCTACCCAGGGCAACAGAGTGAGAGACTCTGGCTCAAAAAACAATAACAAACCAAAAAAAAAAAAAAGTAGTAAGTCAGCGCCTCTTGTGTGAAGGGTTCATATGCAGCACTTTTACTGGAAGCTTCTAGGTAGTCCTGGTTTTTAGTTCTCTCCCATCCCCTTTGCCTGAGAATGTATGAGCAGTATCAATCAGTAAGAAATTAAATGAAAGACAAATGCTTGCTTAGCTCCCCAATAAGGGCTCTCAAGTGAAAATTTGGAGGAAAAAGGTTGTTAATGTTAAATCTGATGGTATTCTTTGGCGGGGGTGGGGGGGGACAAATGGAATATTGGCTTCAAAAGAAGAAAAACAGTAGCCAGCCCAGCAGGGGCTACGGGACAGAAAAGTCTCAGAAAAGACTCACCTAAATCAAGTTAAAACAACCCCAGGTGTAAGAGATGGGGTAGATTAAAATATTTACTAGTGTGGGAGGGAAGGGGAGAGACAATAATCCCTGAATTTTAGGTTATGCAATGTTCATTTGTCCTGGCTCTTTCTCTCCATGCTGCATCCGCATTGCCCCACTGATGGCGTGTTTACTAAGGTCAGAATTGAGTCTGAGTGAAGGGTAGGGAAAGGGACACTATCCTGTGAGAGAGACTGCGTGTACCTGACCACAACTAGGCTGGAGACAGATCTCCTTATTCCAATCAGGAACTAGGATTGATTATTCAGAGTTAGACTTTAGTCTTTGTGAAATCTAATTGCCAGTTCACCCGTATTGGTAGCTGTGGTATAATCTTTGAGGGTCCCAACCAGAAGTCTGGGGCATTTACTAGGGTCTCTCCTCGTTGCCTGGCCTTAATTCCATGAGACAGCCAAAAGCTTGCTTGGTTTTTCAGCTATTCCTTTCAGAATCACCAATCACCTCAGCTTTAGAAAAGTGATGACGAGTGTCAGGCCCATCTCTTGTGGTTTCTTTCTTCCAAATTTTTTCACCCACACCTTCTCACTGCCTTGGTAGCTCTTCAGTGCATTACTATTTTTTATATTTTGTCCAGTTCTCAGTGGTGGAAGGGTTGGTCCAAACAACTAATGGTAGACCATTGCTGGAAGCAGAATTCCTAAATATGTTACCTAAATGTTATACCATGCAAAGTGTTTTTTAAGCTAATGTCTGTCTGACTATATACTAGTATATTGTATTTTGAGGAATTTAAAATTGTAAAATAATATTTTGGCCTATATTTACAATCTTAAAAATCCATTTTTAGGCTCGGCACCGGTGGCTCAAGTGGCTAAGGCGCCAGCCACATACACCTGAGCTGGCGGGTTCGAATCCAGCCCAGGCCCGCTAAACAACAATGCCATGCCGGTTGGCAGGGCTTTGTAGCAGGCGCCTGTAATCCCAGCTACTTGGGAGGTAAAGGCAGGAGACTCGTTTGAGCCCAGGAGTTAGAGGTTGCTGTGAGCTGTGATGCCATGGTACTCTACCCAGGGGGACAACTTGAGGCTCTGTCTCAAAAAAAAAAAAAATCCATTTTTATAAGGTACTAAGGTACAATAGTTAATTATCAAGCAAACCAAAGGTGAACTTTTTTTTTTTTTAGTTGTAGTTGTTATTGTTCTTTGGTAGGCCAGGGCTGGATTCGAACCCGCCAGCTCTGGTGTATGTGGCTGGTGCCTTAGCAGCTTGAGCTACAGTTCATGATTACAACTCACTTAAATTGCACACTTAAGTCACACCCATAAGAGCAATGCAACAATGAATGATCATTTGTGAACTGCAGATCATGACTACCAACATCAGTGGGCAGGAGAAAACATGACAGTGACTACAGAGGCGAAGAATCTATGCTGTATCTATTTGACACTAAAAACAGTATTTAGTTTTCAGTTCCTATTTTTTTTGGCTGCCATGTAGGTTTTACTTTTTCCCCCCAACAGTCACAGAAAACTGGGTTTTTTTGTGTGCCATGAGAGAGTTTCCCAGGATGTGGAAATTTCAGTGCTAACATCTGGAAAGTTAGGCAAATGGGGACAGTTAATCACTCTTCCTCTCACCTTCATCTGGCCAATACACACATTCACCTACCTGTTGTGAGTGCTGGCTAGGAACTCTACACTGCCCCCATTCTCTGAAGAATTGCCCTATTCCTAAGAGGAGCCACCTTGCTAGAATAATCTCATTCCCCTACCCCTAGAGGGACAACCTAAGCCAATAATTGTCACCTGAGTTCAAAAGGCTAGTCCTTGCTGCAGAATGCAATTTTTATTTGTTTGTTATTAGTATTTTCTGTTTTGGGGGGGGGGTTGGCAGAGGTTGAGATATGGATCTTTCTGTTGACCAGGCTAGAATGTAGTGGTGTGATGACACCTCACTGCAGCCACAAACCACTGAGTTCAAATGATCCTTCCACCTCATCCTCCCAGGTAGCTGGGGCTACAGGCACATGCCACCAAGCTCACCTAATTGACTTCTAGTGTTACAATTTGTACTCTTGAATTTCCCCTTAGAATCAGACTGAAGCTAATCTTCAGCTGAGACTACACTAACCATACTGTGCTCTTTTATTTCCATACACCTGAGAGCACTCCCCCACTTGAACATGAATTCTTATCTCAGGCTTCTAAGGAATCCCACCTAGGATAAGATCCAAATTTAATTGTTTTCCATTTTCTTGTCCAGTTGTCCAAGATCATTTATTGAGATCAGTCCATTGATTTCCTAGTAATCTACAGTTTTACCTCTGACTTGAGCAATACATGTATACATGAATCTTGAATATATACATAAATATATATAGATGCATATAAGAGATTACCCGTGGTTGGATACTTTACAGACAGCCCTTGTATATATCCTATATATATATATATATATATATTTTTTTTTTTTTTTTGAGACAGAGCCTCAAGCTGTACCCCTGGGTAGAGTGCTGTGGCATCATAGCTCACAGCAACCTCCAACTCCTGGACTCAAGCGAGTCTCCTGCCTCAGCTTCCCAAGTAGCTAGGACTACAGGCATCCGCCACAATGCCTGGCTATTTTTTGGTTGCAGCCGTCATTGTTGTTTGGCGGGCCCGGGCTGGGTTCGAACCTGCCACCTTAGGTGTATGTGGCTGGCACCTTAGCCACTTGAGCCATGGGTGCTGAGCCAAATAGGTGGGCTTTTGGTTTTTTTTGAGATAGAGTTTCACTTTATTGGTCTTGGTAGAGTGCTGTGGCATCACAGCTCACAGCAACCTCCAACTCCTGAGTTTAGGTTATTCTCTTGCCTCAGCT
>NW_003852484.1:3416374-3427815 GCF_000181295.1 Otolemur garnettii | reverse complement strand
GAACCCACTACTCTTGGTATATGGGGCTGGCACCCTACTCAATGAGCCACAAGCACCACCCAACACCTGGCTATTTTTTGTTGCAGTTTGGCCAGGGCCGGGTTTGAACCCACCACTCTTGGTATATGGGGCCGGCACCCTACTCACTGAGCCACAAGCACTACCCAACACCTGGCTATTTTTTGTTGCAGTTTGGCCAGGGCCGGATTTGAACCGCCACCCTCCATATGTGAGGCCAGCGCCCTACTCACTGAGCCACAGGCGCTGTTTTAAATTTTCAATTTCTTAGCACAAAATTATTTCTACCATTCTCGCTGCCTTTAGATCTATAATGCATTGCATCTTAGTTACATCTCTCTTTTTATTCTGAAAATTCTTCTTTTTTTTTTAAGAGATAGGATCTCAGTCACTCAGGCTAGAGTACAGTAGCACAATCACAGCTCACTGCAGCCTTGAAATTTTGAGCTCAAGTTAGTCTCCCTCCTGCCTTAGCCTCCTGCATAGCTAGGATGGCAGATGAGCAGCACCACACCCATCTTATTTTTTAAATGTTTTATAGAACCAGGGTCTCACTCTGTTGCCCAGGCTGATCTCCAACTCCTGGCTTCAAATAGTCCTTCTGACTCAACCTCTGAAAGAGCTGGGATTACATGCATGAACCCCCATGCCTGGGTTCATAAAATTCTTTATGTGTACCTTTTATAATCTTTTCTTGATCAAAGGTTTATCTTTTTCTTCTATCTTTTTTTTATTTTTGCAGTTTTTGCCGGAGATGGGTTTGAACCCGCCACTCTGACATATGGGGCCGGCACCCTACTCCTTTGAGCCACAGTGCCGCCCTATTTCTTCAGTCTTTACAAAGAAAAGGGTATTCACTGTCATTGCTCTCCTTACTAAATGTTTTGGTTTCTATCCCATTATTTTGTTTTTATGCTTTCTTCAAATTTATTCTGTTTCCTTAAGTTTATGCCATTTTTTTTTTTTTTTTTGAGACAGAGTCTCAAGCTGTTGCCCTGGATAGAGTGCCATAGTGTCACAGCTCACAGCAACCTCCAACTCTTGGGCTTACGCAATTCTCTTGCCTCAGCCTTCCAAGTAGCTGGGATTGCAGGCACCTGCCACAACACCTGGCTGTTTTTTGGTTATAGTTGTCATTGTTGTTTGGTGGGCCCTGGCTGGATTTGAACCCGCCAGCTCCAGTGTATGTGACTGGCGCCTTAGTCACTTGAGCTACAGGGGCTGAGCCAAGTTTATGCCTTTAAAAAAATTTTTTTTTGCGACAGAGTCTCACTATGTCACCTTCAGTAGAGTGCTGTAGCGTCACAGCTCACAGCAACCTCAAACTCTTGGGCTTAAGCCATTCTCTTGTCTCAGCTTCCCAAGTAGCTGGGACTATAGGTGTCCACCGTAACACCCAGCTATTGTTTTATTGTAGTTGTCATTGTTTGACAGGCCTGGGCTAGGTTCGAATCTGCCAGTTCCAGTATATGTGGCAGCACCCTGGCTGCTGAGCTACAGGTGCCAAGCCTATACCTTTTTCTTAATAAAAGCTTAAGTTTATGAATAATTTAAGCACTATTTTAGTTTTATGTCAGAAGCTATATTAGTAATACTTTCATTATCATTCAGTTCTAAATATTTTCTATTTTATGTTATGTTTTCAAGACCCATGGGGCATTATTTCAAATATTATATATAATTTACAAATATATTTATTTTTAATCATTTTTCTTTGATTTCTAAATTAATTACATGATGAATGATGGCCAGAGAACATGGCCCAATTGAAAATGTCTTTAAAATTGTTGAACCTGGGCTCAGCACCTATGGTTCAAGCAGCTGAGGTCCTAGGCACATACACCTGAGCTGGCAGGTTCAAATCCAGCCCGGGTCCACTAAACGACGGCTGCAACCAAAAAACAGCCACACACTGTGGCAGGCATCTGTAGTCTCAGCTGAGGCTGAGGCAAGAGAATTGACTAAGCCCAAGAGCTGGAGGTTGCTATGAGCTGTGACGTCACAGCACTCTACTGAGGGCAACAAAGTGAGACTCTGTCTCTTAAAAAAAAAATTTTTTTTTTGAACCTGGCCAGGAACTGTGGCTCATGCCTGCAACACTAACACTCTAGGAGGCCAAGGAGGCTAGATCGCCTTAGCTCAGGAGTTTGAGACCAGCCTGAGCAACAGCAAGACCCCTGTCTCTACTAAAAATAGAAAAACTAAACCAGTGCCTTGGCAGGCACCTATAGTTCCAGCTACTTAAGAGGCTGAGGCAAGGGGATTGCTTGAGCCCCAGACACTCTGTCTAAAAAAACAAAACAAAAACAACAAACAAAAACAAACAAACAAAAACAAAAAACAAAACAAAAACAACAAAAACAAAACAAAAAACAAAACAAAAACAAAAAAAAAACTTGTTGAACTTATCAAGAGGCCGAGGTGGGAGGATCATTGGAACCCAGGAGTTCAGAGCTGTAGTTGAGTCATGATCAAGCCACTTACATTTCAGCCTGGAGCCTGGGCAACAGAGCAAGACTCTTTCTCAAAGAAAAAAAAAAGAAATCATTGAACTTAAGAGTCTAGTTAATCTACGTAACTGTTCATCGTATACTTAAGAAGAATACATATTATCAAATTTGGGGGAGGGAGGTCTTATGTACATTAAATAAAAACTGTTATTCAAGCCTTCTGTATTCTTACTAATATTTTTGCCGTGTTACCTACTAGTTACTGACAGCTGTTAAATCTCTGTGATAATGGACTGGTCACTTTTGCCTATAATTCTGTCAATTTTTGCTTTATATAGTTTGAGTCTCTGTTATTAAATACATTACATACAGATTTAGCATTATATCTATTCCTAGTGAACTGAACATGTCACCATCAGTTAGTCCTCTTTATCCTTCATAAGGCTTTTTAATATAAGGTATACTTTATCTAATACTAATACAGCTATGCCAGACTTCTTTTGATTAGTGTTTGCTAATTACATTTTCCTATCTTTTTATTTTCAATCTTTCAGTATTTTAAGGATTTTGTTATGTCTCCTACAAACAGTATATAGTTGATTTTTTCAATACAATCTGTAAAAAGAAATAAATGAAATACAATCTATCAGTCTGTGACTGAACTAGCAAGTTTAGTCCAAATCATACATATTATAATCACATATATTATTACGGGTAATTATTTCTACCATTTTGTGTTGTTTTTATACACACACACACACACACACACATATATATATATATTTTTTTTTTTTTTTTAAGAGACAGAGTCTCACTTTATTGCCCGTGGTAGAATGCTATGGCATCACAGCTCACAGCAACCTCCAACTCCTAGGCTTAGGCGATTCTCTTGCCTCAACCTCCTGAGTAGCTGGAACTACAGGTGTCCACCACAATGCCTAGCTATTTTTTTGTTGCAGTTTGGCAGGGGCTGGGTTCAAACCTGCCACCCTCAGTATATGGGGCCCAAGCTCTACCCACTGACCCACAGGCACTGCCCTGTTTTATATATTTTTTTATTTTCTTTTTTCTTTTCCTAACTTTTCCCACTTTGGGATTTTTTAATTCTTTTTTTTTCCTCATATAACTTCCAGTTACATGCTTTCCTCTTCTTTTGTGGCTGCCCTTAAATTTTAATCTGGTTAATAAACTTAGTATCTTTAATCTTGCACAATACAAGGACTTTATTTATTTATTTATAGACAGTGTCTCACCATGTTGCCCAGGCTGGAATGCAGTGGCTATTCATAGGCACAATGATAGCTCACTGCAGCCTTGAACTCCTGGCTTCAAAAGATCCTCCTGCCTTAGCCTCCTAAGTAGCTGAGACTATAGGTACCTGGTGCTGCACCTGGCCCTAGACAAAGACTTTAAAACACTTTAACTGTAGTCACCACCCCACCTTTTCACAGTATTTTATTTTGGTATTATTTTATAACCAAAATTAGATATTCCTATTTGCTGTTTTATAAAGACAATGATTGAACTATTCATATTTACCATTTCTTTGCTCAAAAATACCTTAATGCCATTTAGATTTTCCTTTAGTCTTTCTCTTCCTGAAGTACCTCCTTAAATTTTAAGGTTCATAACTGAGAACCTATTGTTGGTAAACTCAGTTTTTGATGATCCGAGAGTATCTTTATTTAAAAATTAAAGCAAAATAATAGTTGTAGCTAATCATAAAATTCTAGACTAACAATTTCTCTCAGCCTTTGAAAATATTATACTAATGTTTCAGGCTTCCACTGTTACTGTTGAAACATATATTAGTTTTCTATTATGGCCATAACAAATTACCAAAACTTTAATGGATTAAAAGGGCACAAATTTATTGTTTCATAGTTCTGTAGGTCAGCAGTGAGACATGGATCTCACTAAACTAAAATCAAGATATCAGTTGGCAGATTTTATTCCTTTCTGAAGGCTCTTGAGCTTGTTTTCTTGTTAATTCAGGAGTTGGTAGAATTCAGTTCCATGCAGTAGACTAAGGTCTCTGTTTTCTTGCTGGTTGTCAGCTGGGGTCTACTCTGAGAAGCTTCTCTTTAGTCTTTATACAGAGTTTCCTACATGTCAGAAAATCCTTCCCATGCTGACATCTCTTTGCACGTGACTCTCTTTGCACGTGACTCTCTTCCCATGCTGACATCTCTTTGACTCAGCTATGAAATATTCTCCACTTTTAAATACTTTAGTGATTAAACTGGGGAATCCTAGATAACCTTTCCATTTGAAGTGTAAACTTAATTATATCTGCAGAGCCCTTTTGTAGTGTGTAAGGTAATAATAGTCACAGGTTCAGGGGAAGACATTATTCTGCCTACCCCAAATATAATGCTGTCAGTCTGTTATTCCTTTGAAGATGATTTGGCTGTTCTCCCTGGCTGCTTTTAAGATTACTTCTTTGGTGGCCTACAGTTTCATTATGTTTCTTGTTATGGATTTTTTTTTTTAAACCCTTGTAAAGATTGCCTCTCCTCCATTCACTTTTAAAATTCTTTTTTTTATTTTTGAGACAGAGCCTCAAGCTGTTCCCCTGGGTAGAGTGCCGTGGCATTACAGCTCACAGCAACCTCCAACTCCTGGGCTCAAGCGAGTCTCCTGCCTCCGCCTCCCAAGTAGCTGGGACCACAGGCGCCCGCCACAATGCCCAGCTATTTTTTTTTTTTGGTTGCAGCCGTCATTGTTGGTTTGGCGGGTCCGGGCTGGGGATTCGAACCCGCCACCTTAGGTGTACATGGCTGGCGCCTTAGCCGGTTGAGCTATAGGCACTGAGCCACTTTTAAAATTCTTAATACACTTAAGCTAGATCTTTCAAATCTGTCTTCTCACCCTTAGCTCTGCACCACAGGACTCATGCATATGGACAGCTTAACACTCAAGTCTAAGCTCATGCCTACAAATGGTCATCTGTTGGTCATTCTTGATGCAGATTGTGGCACAGTCCAACCTTGGGAGGAGAAACCCAAGGATGAGACCCAATCAGGGCCTGGAAGTGGATTTAGCTCTTAAGTAGGAAATTTAGGGGTTCCAGGTGCCTTGTTGGTGGCTTAAGAGAGTCACGTGCAGGCTCCAAATGGATCCATTCTCTTAGACTCCATCTTGTGAGGATGGGCACCATTGGAGGAGGGCTAGACTGGGGCACTCTCAAGGAAAGGGCTTGAGAACCTTTGAAACCAGGGTTCAAGGCCTAGTGCCTCTTGCCCAAATTCAAGGGCAATACCATATTAAACAATAAGCATGCTTCTTCCTAGAGAGAGAATGCTGGTTAAGGTAAGACAAGGAGGAGAAAGTATTCTGTGCAAGAGGTTGTAAGGTCAGGATAGTTTAGAAATAAAGAGAAATATGGATTTGAAAGTAGGTAAGAGATGCATAGTGTGATTAGCTGGCCTCAACATTGCAAACAGAACTTTGTAGTCACAGTCACAGTGAATTCATCCTTTATAAAAGCTATTCTCTCTGCCTAAGATACTCTTTTGTCTGCTCCAAACTTGCTACATTCTTTGTGGTCTCAGCTTGAATTTCATTTCACTTGGTGGCCCCTTTCCCTCAACCTCTGATTAATTTATCCCTTTCCTCCTTAAATTTTTCCAAAGAGACTATAATTCTCTTTTCGTTACACCTAATCACACTTAAGTTGTATGATTATTTTTTCTGATTATTCAGGCTAAAAGATTTGTAAAGACATTTGTCTTATTCAGCATCATGTCCCTCGTACCCACAAGTGACTAAGGCACATCTGGTGATCAGTAAATATTTGGTGAATTAATAACTTGGCCTTATGGTGCTTAAGTGGCATTGCTGGATATGGGTGAATCCAAACAGATTATCAACATTTGATGTCCTTCTACTTCAAATTATTTCAATAATCTCAAGATATGTTTCCGAGCCCATAACTCAGACAAAGGTTATTTATTTTGATATCTAAAGCACGTTATAAGATTCTCTGGAAAATCTAAAATCATTTTGCTGTCCTAATAGTTTACATGCTCATCATTTTCGAAAATGAAAGGCTTAGACTATATACTAGAAAAATCTTATTAAATGTAGAACATTTTTGCTGTTACCTATAGCAAAGGAGGTGAAAGAACAGCTGTGAGGAGAAGGAACAGTCCTGAGTGTTTTAGTTGGTAATTACTCACCCCAACTCCAAGAGATTAAAAACACAAATGAAGGCACTAAGGTACTAGTGTGTGGCTGGCTCCTTCAATAACTCAGTCAATCCATACAGATAACCTATTTGACATATTCAAACCACTCTTTGAGTCATTGATGGTGATTATTTTGTTAGTTTCCCCAAAGTAAGGCCATGCCAGCTATTACAATGACATATGGATTAATCAACAGAGCTGCCACCTGTGAATCTCCCCCAAGGCTGCTGGTAAAGCATCCTTGATCTCAATGAGTTATCTTGTAACCCAACATGATCCTGCATACAAGTCCACAAATATTGGGGCATTGCCTGTATGCCATTAAAAATAACAAAGGTTTCAGGGCTGGAGACATTGTCAACCACACTGTCATGAATATCCATGGCTCCAGGACTCAATGGTGGGGGAACAATATTTGACTTCTGTCCCTGGCAAAAGGAGCCTGTGAGTACTTCAGCCTCAAACACATAGATCAGCTTGTTTGCGGCAGAAGTCTTCTTGACCTTGTCTGCTAGGTTTTTGAGGTTCTTGGTGAAGTATATGCCAACTCCATATTTGAGGTCTGGTAAAAGAAAAAATTAAATATTGTTATATCTGGTGAATGATAGTGCCTATTTGGGTAATAATATATATTCCCTCTCTAGTCTTTCAAATAATCACCACCTGTTGGTCCTGAGTCCCTGTGTCTATAGCAAAGGCATCCAAAGTTGTTCCCTTAAGTGTAGCACCTGTGGCTCAAAGGAGTAGGGCGCTGGCCCCATATGCCACAGGTGGCAGGTTCAAACCCAGCCCCGGCCACAAAAATGCAAAGTTGTTCCCTTAAAACAATCCTATCTCTGATATCACTGGCATAATAATAGCTTACATTTAAATATATCATTAGAGTTTGCAGAGAAGTCTGTGGTTTTCAAAGGATTTTTACATTGATTAGATGGAATTAATTTATGGTTTGTATAGCATCTCCATTTAAAAGGTAACAGATCTGGATTCAGAGAGATTGTGATTCAAGTCAACATTATCAACTAATCAGATGACAAAGAGAACACAATGGAAGGAAGGTTCTATTTCTCTTAGAACATTGTCTGATGGTTATAGGCAACAAATAGAACTCTTGAGAATGTGGCTTTCAAAAACATCTAATAAGAAAAAGTACAGTCTCTCAATCTCATGGATAGCATTATAATAAAAATGTGCCAAAATAGGGAGAATGTTGAGCATATAAAATGTCAGTGCACATGCTTCATTGTTTAAGAAGAACAACCCTGGATTTGGAGGACCCAGACATTTTGGTCACTATGTATTCTGTATAGTAGGTCAAGGATAGGTCATCATTTCTTACCACGACCTAGCATAATACCCCACAAAGAATCACATGTTTTAGATCGAGATCCAGACTCTCCAGGCAATTTTCCACCTATTAGGCTTTCTGGGGACTGTGATACTAAGGAGCATATACTCTATTCTGACTACTCCATTCTGACATATTGCTTGTAAATGAGTAAGATATGATTCCTATTCTCCAAAGTTCACAGTAAGATATGAATCCTATTCTCCTGTTCACTGCATGTAAACAGACAAAATACAGCACAATTTTATGTGGCAAGGTAATATTTTAAGATGAAAGATTTTCCCTCCCAAGAAGTTTTACTTGCTCTTTGCTCTTTCATCCATTGAGTTGTTGTTCAATGGCAAAAAAGACAAAGTTTAGAACAAAGTCATTTGAATACATATACAGAGGGTGCAAAAAATATATACACATTTTAACTGACATTATCTATGCATTACTTTCCATTAAAGTTGAAGGTACCATTACTGTCAAGTGTATCTAGACATGCTACACACATCCATTTTACCTGCAATTCATACACTTTGGGGGAATGATTGATTTTACTTCCAACAACATCTCTTAAAATGTGTATACATTTTTGGGGCACCCCCATTATATATGTGTATGTATGAGTGCATATTTTTATATATGATATATAATTACTTTAATTCACAGAAGAAAATATTCTTAAAATTCTGGCTTTCAGAGTTAGGTTTCCTGAAAGGAAGAAGGTTTTCTGAACTAAAGGCTAAAATCCTGGATTTAGAACATAAAGATTTTACCATAAAGACAGAGGACAGAATAATACAAGATATACTAAAAGCATTTTCCTCACTTCAAGATAAATAAAACATTTTTTCCGCTAGTGGGACTAGAAGAGTCAGATGTGACATGACTAGATCTTTTGGGAAGTTTGAGAAAGGGCTCACTTCCCTGCCTTACTTCCTCAAGAGAGCCTAGGAGACAGGAGAGGGCAGAAGAGTAGAAATCTCAGAACAAGAATAACTGAGGGACTCAGAGCAGAAAGGACCATTGCTGACTCTGCTGGGTGCACTCCCTCGTAAAGCCTGGCACCTGGGTGGAGGGTGGCAAGGGCAGGAGAAGACTCTAGAACAGATGAGAACCATTACATGAGACCCCATATTCAGCATGAAGTATACATGCTCAGACATTTCCTGCAGTACAGGAGGAGTAAAGAAATGGCCTGGAAAGGAATTCCTTCAGCATGAAAAAGACAGAGTGGCCTGTGAAGACACTACCTAAATGCAAATGGGTGCGCATGGCCAAAGCTCAGGGTGGTTAATCTAGCAGAGGGCAGTGGGAGCCAGAGAATAGATGGGATGCATAAGCCAGACAACCTTCCCTACAATGCCTCTCCTGACATCTAGATCACTCTCAGAGAAAAGGAGAGAAAAAAGGCAAAATGTTACAGGAGTTTAAACGCTGACAGGACTAAGAAGTTTCTGAAAAGGACTGAATCACCTTTCTTTGCATCTGTGAACATGGAGCATGAAAACTAGGTAAAGTTCAGTTATACAGCTTTAACTAGTTCTGTGCCTGCATTTTGTGGCACTATAGATTTTACTACTTGCTAAATAGTAAAATCATAACAAAGGAATGGAGGAAGTACAGGAACGCAGAGGAAGAAGCAACTCACTAAGTCTGCAGGAGTTGGGAAAGGTGCCAAACAGGAAATGGTGCTATGTCTTGAAGAAAGAAAAGGAATTTATAGCACTACAAAGGGTGAGGAGGGAAGTCATCCCACAGAAAAAGGAGAGGCATACACAGCATGTTTAAGGAACTCTAAACAGTTAATGGCTAGAGTGTTGAGGAACAGTGGGTGGTGAGTCTGGTGAAATAACATAGAAGCCAGGGCCTTATGTGTTCTGCAAAGGAGTTCGGGTTTTTATCTTGTAGGCAACTGGGAATACAGATAGTAAGCAAAAATGTAATTTTTTAGCATGATAATTCTGGTGGTAGAGTAACTGATAGATTAGGTAGGGGTGTATTTTGAGGCAAGGAAAGGATGTGATAATAGTCTAGGCCTAAGGAAAGATGAAGTAAGGCAGTAGAAATAAAGCGGTGATGTTGGGCTAAGACTTTTATGAGATCAAATCACTAGGACGGGATGACTGCCTGGATATAAAGATAAGGGAAAGGGAGGAGTGGAAGATGATAACATTTCAGACTCAGAAGACCTGGCAGGAAGGTGATGATGATATTAGGTTAGGCAGAATCAGACAATAAAGGACATATAATAAGGTCTTAGAGAAAATCGTGGCCAAGAAAAGAGCTCAGTTTGAGATGCCTAAGGGACATCTGTGTAAAGATGACTAAAAGACAGTTGTATATGTGGACCTCCAGGCCAGGAGTTAGAGCTAGAAATTCTTAAGTCACCATGGTACAGGTAGGAGTTGAGACCATGAAATAGCGACAATCACCTAGAGAGACACTGTACAGGAAAAATAAAGAAGATTTAAAATGGGCAACAGATGAACTCATTAAATTATAAATTGTGAGGGCAAGCATTCCATGCTTTTTTGTTTACTGCTGTATCTCCAGCACCCCTAGCACAGAATGTGCTTAATAAATACTTGAAGAACAAATGAATCAACCCTATAAGAAACAGCAAGTGTATAGTCTCCTTGCTGCATTTGGCCACGCCCTACAAGTTAGATTAACTCAGAAATGGCTAGAATGCAAACATAAATTAGAAAAAAAGAAAACCCAGCTTTGTTAATAGAAAATCCCTCTGCCTGTGGGTGGCCATCTCAATTGACTAAGAGTCCTATAATTTGGAACATAGCAGGCCTGAAAAAGACAGGAACTTTTATACTCCAGATGACAACAGCTTCCGTCGTGGTAAAACTGGTTTCTTCTGGACTTTTCTATCACTGTTAAGAGTTCTCACCAGTCCTTAGACATATCATTGGCACAGGTCACACTATGGGTAGTGTCTGAACTGCCTCAAGGCAGTGGCTTGTTCCGATAAGGGATAGGGAAATGGGCAGAGCACAGAGTCCAGAAGGTAAGACCAAAATCTTGAGGCTTAAAAGACTATATGGAGACAAGATTGCTAGCTGGGTTATAAAGGCATAAATTTGACCAGAAGCAAATATGTCTCATGTCTGCTGAGTTTTTAAAGGGACTCTATTGCTGAAGAAACCGCAGCCTGTCTGCAACAGGTGGATGCACATTCTAACCTGTGAGGCAATCCACAGCCCTCTGGTAGGCAATGGGCCTAGAAATGGTCAAGGACCACAATGTGTAAGAAAGATTTTCCCGGCTTGGCGCCTATAGCTCAACTGGCTAAGGCGCCAGCCACGTACACCTAGGGTGGCGGGTTCGAATCCCCAGCCCAGACCGCCAAACAACAATGACGGCTGCAACCAAAAAATAGCCGGGCGTTGTGGCGGGCGCCTGTGGTCCCAGCTACTTGGGAGGCAGAGGCAGGAG
>NW_003852484.1:3411040-3415843 GCF_000181295.1 Otolemur garnettii | reverse complement strand
TTTGAATCCGCCACCCTCGGTATATGGGGCTGGCACCCTACCCGCTGAGCCACAGGCACCACCCTCCTGCTCCTTAAGAGGAAAGTGCCTGAACTTGATGTGGCTGATGAGACTGGCCAAGACTTTGGGGCTCCCTTCCTTGGGAGGATGATGAGTGTTTCAGATGTTTTGAGAAGAAAGCTGTATGTAGATGTTGGGTAGGTAGTTAGCAGTATCTGCCACAGAACTGAAAAGAGGGTACTTACTACATTTGGAAAATAGGATATGAGCACCTTATTGAAAGTAGTTTAAGCAGGAGTAAGGGGATGAGGATTGTAAAGAGACCAAATTAGGAGCAAATGGAAGTTATAGATTTTTAAGAGTTTGCCAATGAAGGGACTATATTGATCATCACTTCATGGTTAAGCTCAGAAGACTTCTTGGTGGGACTCATTTTTCTATTTTTATCTACCTCCAGGAATTGTCTATTTTTAGTTTTTACCCTAGGTATTACCTATATTCTGAGACAAAGGAAAAATGATTTCCAGATCCTTTAGTTTCTAGACATCAAGACCATTGGCATTGACTCCATAGCAAGGATCATACTATATATTTTGAAAGGTAATACTCAAGAGCCACATATTTAATGGACCAGACAATGTCAAGCTGCACTGCTAGGTAGCTCTCCATGATTATTACTGAATTTTTTATCCTCCTTCTTTGGAGTGATCTCAAGTTAAAAATTTTCATTGTGACTAAAAATAGTGTACACATAATTGCTGAATTATTATATACATTACATACATGATACAGCAATTATGTATACAATAATTTTTGTGCAACTGAGAAGAGACATGGAAGCTATACATAGAACTCCAGTGGCTGAGAAGGATCTTAAGATGTTACTCACTTCACCTGCCAAATGATACCTAATTCATTCAATAGCAGGCTATGGGAAGTAAAGAGGATAGAAAAGAGAAGACCAACTTTCTTAAATTTTGGAAAATGCCCTTTTAATTAAGGGATGAGGAGTGTTCAGTGCTGTTCGTAATAATTTTGTTGAAATAAGTAAAAAAAAAAAAAAAAAAAAAAGCTCCAAGCAGCTGCTCTCTACAGATAGGACACAGGACAGATAAATGGAAAAAAAGAGTGAGCCATAGATTTTGTTTTTGTTTTTTAGAGTCAGAGTCTTGTTCCATTCCCCAAGCTGAAGTACAGTAGTATAATCATAACTCACTACAGCCTCGAGCTCCTGGGCTCAAGCAATCCTCCTGCTTCACTCAGCCTCTCAAGTAGCTGGGACTAAAGGCATGCACCAATATAACTGTACAATTAAAAAAAATTTTTTTTTTGGTAGAGACAGCAGTCTCACTATGTTGCCCAGACTGGTCTTGAACTCCTGGTTCAAGCAATCCTCCTGCCTGGGCCTCCTAAAGTACTGGGAGTACAGGTGTGAGCCGCCGTACCTGGCCAGAACCATAGCTCTTACTGCTCACACTTTTCTCAATGTAAAATACATCATCAACAAAAGATATGAAAGAAAATTAAAAATACCACTCTTTCCAAAAGACTTCACCTCTAAATTCTAGTCGCAAATGATCCCCTCCCCATAGCAACAAATGATACTAGTGGAGAACCACCTACTGATGTCTGGTCACCAATCTCCACATAGAGTAGCCCCAGTGATGAGGAGCTGACACCTACCATGGGGCTCTGAGTATATCCTTTGAAAGCCAACTCTGCACACCACATTGCAGAACTGGTGTGGAACCTGTTGAAACAGTCTGTGGCTCACGGGGTTCTTATGTGGTCTCCCTTCCATCATTTTCTTCTTTCTTTGGAAGGCAGCCATGAGAACCTCATTCTCTATCTTCTCCACCTACAACCAATGAAGAGAAAAACTGGAAGAGAGGCGGGAGAAATGCTCCTTATATCCCTACTGTACTGCTTCAAAAATAAAGGGGCTATATGCACATCAGCTAGCACAACAGGCTCTCTCCCGGCTTCTAACCCTCTCCTATTTTGACTTCTAGCTCTTCAAAATTCCCTGTTCCTTCTTTAATAAATTAATTTAATAAAAATTCACTGAGTAATCACTATGTGCCAGGCACTGGTATGAAATAAGTAGTCAACAACATAGTCTCTCTTGAAGCTTAAAGCTCTCTCTTGAAGCTCTTACAGGTCACAGTTTCGTGAGAGATAAAATAGGTAACTAATTATAATACAGCATGATAACTACTATTCTACTTCTTTCATTTTGCTCAAGGACAGGCAGATAGCTCTTTTCCAGATCTGGTATCTGTGGCTTCTGTATGTATGTCCTGACATCATTTCTATCTCCTGATTCCAACTATACCCTTCATACCTGCCCTTCCCTGCTGTCTGACTGACCTACTTCCAGGTTGATGAGCAGCTAGCTTAAAGTTAGAGTCGTCAGCAAATGAGCCTTTTTCTTTTTTTAGAGACAGGATCTCACTCTGTCCCCATCACTGCAGCCTTGAACTCTTGGGCTCAAGAGTTTGAGCCTTGGTCTCCCAAAGTGGTGAGATCGATCGCAAGCATGAGCCACTCCCCACCCAGTGCCAGGTGGGCTTTTCTTTTGGCTACGAGCCAAAAGTTAATTATTGCAAGATGAGCCAAACTATCCCTAATTAGGTATACCTTTATAACCTTCAAACCACATTTTTCAAACAGTTTCTGTTGATCCTGAATTTCTTGAGTTACATGCACTTCATATCTCAAAAAATATAGGACATTCTCTTCTTTGATTTCATCCTGGTGTTTTGGTTGCCGATGAGTCCATTCTCCTAAAAATGATAACATAAAACTTTGTCTCAAGGCTCTGCAAGCGGGAAAAAGAGTCTGTTATTTTCTCTCTCTCTCTCTCTCTCTCTCTCTGTGTGTGTGTGTGTGTGTGTGATCTTATTTGGAGATCATTGGAAGAGTTTGTAAAGAAATCTAATGAAACAAATTTAGAAATTTGGAGGAAGAGATGAGCTAGTTTAAACTGTATCCCTTGTGTTGTGTACGACATGAAAGTATAATGATACGAGATGTCATAGGATGAAATAGAGTGGTAAGAAATTCATCTTTGACTTGGATAGTGAGGCTGAGGAGATATGAGAAAAAAGAGCATTAATACATGCCCCTTCCCCACAAACAGTGTTGTATATATGTATTGTTTTGCTTATAAGAAATGTTCTTATCTCTAGCCCCAATGCCTATCAGCAAAAAAGAGACAGACATAAGAAAACATTAACTAAGGAATGACAGAAAAGGACATGATATCTAAATAACACTCCGAAGTTTTCAGAGAGATTTCAATCTCAAGCCTATTTGATTATTACAGCACCACCACTGAAATAATAAATATAATTTTACAAACAAGGAAATTCAGAGAAGTTATGTAATTTTCCCAGTATTATACAGCTAGTAAGTAATAATCTAAGATTATAAACCTGGCTTTCACCAGTGTATTCTACAAGCCAACAAGGCAAAATATATACTTAGAACATGCATCACTACTTAGAACATGTATACTACTCAACCATGAAGAATAAAATTTGGAGATTAAGAGACTATGGTGTCTTATCTTTGTTCCCTCCCTCTTCTCCTTTCTTTTCTTCTTTCCTATTTCCCTCCTTCCTTCCTTCCCTTTTTAAATTTAAGAGACAACCTGTTTTGTCCAAGGGAGGGAGCTCCTTATTGAACTAAATGTACAATGGAAACCAAAAAAAGGCTAATTTCTCTTGGTTTATTTTCAGTTTGACTTAAGACCAAGTATACTAACACAACCTAATCCCCAGGACATTTCTAACTGAGTGGGGCTCAATTTAACCACAAAAAGCAGTTGATAAACAGAGAAGAACTCACTACAGGGCCATGTTGTAAATCTGACAAAACACAAGGGACAAAATTCCATGGGAGGGAAACTCCAAAGCCAGGAAACTTCAAAGGAAGAGACTGTAAATTAACTCTGGAGAGGAAAAGCTCACATTTAGAAGGTGTAACATTAGAATGCAGTTCACTTTAGTTCAACATTTACTAAACCCCTCCAATATGCCAGGCTCTGGGCTCAGCACTGGGGATCCAAAGACCACAAACTTCTACAGTAAGAAGCACTCACTAGGAAGGAACAAAACATATATAGTTTGGCTTATCATATATATCACATATATCATTATGTTCCCTAACATACAAGGGAAGTGATGCCTAACTTCATTTTTTTAAAACACTTTATTGTTCTGATGGATATTTGATATTTCTTAGAATAACTCATCTCAAAATTATCTGTTGTTATTAAAGATCTTGATGTGATGAAGAAAGGGTGAGTCTGCATGAACCTGTGAAATGCTGCTGTGGAATAATATACTTAATCATCAACTACCAAAAGGGGCTTGCATGACTCTACATTGCCAACAGCTGGGAGAATGCCATTAATTTAAAGTAATGCTGCAAGCTTATAGGAGGTCAAAGTTTCTTTGTATTTTGTTCTCCTGAGCTGAACCTGGTGTCCGTTTAAACATCCACACTCATTGCAGCCCATAAACAAAGTGGAAATCATAATCTTGGTTCTCATACTTGTATATTATATTTAATATACATTTTTGACACTGGGTTTTCTGTGAAATGTGGATGCAACATTTAATGCAAATTCTCACTGGCTTTGACCATTTCCTCCTAAATTATTTTTATGAACATATTGTGAAAATAAGGTATCCTTTGAAATTTTGCATCTGAATCCTTGTATCTCTTACTAAATCTGTTCTCCACATAAGCAGTGATCTTCCTAAAACACAAGTCTGATTTCATCTCTGCTTAAAA
>NW_003852484.1:3408665-3410632 GCF_000181295.1 Otolemur garnettii | reverse complement strand
CCTTAGGTGTACGTGGCTGGCGCCTTAGCCGGTTGAGCTATAGGCGCCGAGCCAGGTTCCCCATTTTCTTCGATAACAATTCTAAACTCTCTCATGAGATTTATAAGGTTCTGCATTATCTAGGCCCTGTAACCATCTTTTTTCTTGAAATCGTCTTTGCCTGGTTAACTTCTACTTATTATTCAGTTCTCCACTTATGACGCCTGTGAGAAGGCTGCCTCTCCAGTCTGGGTTAGGTGCCTCTCCTCAATACTCCCAGAGAACTTTTACCTTCTCTATCTTCTCTAACTTTTATCTTCTCTATCTACCTTCTCTAACCTCCTTGCTTGTCCATATCCCCAATTAGATTTTGAGCAATGTTCATCTTGTTTATCACTATAACCCTGTGCCTAACACAATGCTTGGCACATATCATGGGTACAATATGCATTAGTTGAACAAAATAATCTACTATCTCCCATGATGGCATTACATGTATAAAAGGCCTGATTTTCTAGTTAGCTTTGGGATCTGTTAAAAAGATCTCTCCAGACCCAAATTCCCATAGTTACCCTGATGAATTTAGGCCCACTGAATTGGAGATACTTGAGTGTAACTTACCAATGAATAATTTCATTGGTGAGAGGGCTCAAAGTATCCAATTTTAGGGTTCCAAATGCTGTCATCTATGAATAAATGCAGTAAAATGCAGTAACAGAAATTAATCAGGTAGAACGTGTCTACATTGGAATGCTCCATCTGCAGAATTAGGGGTGAACGTTTTCCCCCAGGCCTTAGGCTTGAGTTTTATCCCAGGTTTTCCACATACTTGCCACTTAGGCAATCCATGTTATCATAAGTAAATTCAATTGCGTGTGTGTGTTCCATTTACTAATAAATAACCCTGACAGTAGAAAGAGAGCAAAAAAATGCCTCATAAAACTTTAAGACCTAACACAAAACCAGAATGGTTTGCTCTCTTCTTACTCATCCTATCTTTACCCATGTACATACATATACATTCACACCCCAAAGAAGAAAATGTTGCGAGAGCTGGGGTGGTACCTGTGGCTCAAGGAGTAGGGTGCCGGCCCCATATGCCAGAGGTGGCAGGTTCAAACCTGGCCCTGGCCAAAAACTGCAAAAAAAAAAAAAAAAGTTGCGAGAGCTTTCTAACTTAGTGGAAAGTTACTCACCTATCATGCTCCACAGGCTTTGCTCATTTTTTCTTGCCACTTCCTCCTGAACTTTGCACAGCATTTGTTCAATGGACAAAACCGCCTCAATGAGGTCAGCTGGGGCTCCTTTAATCTCTAACCTTGCCTTTTCCAGACTGATATTCTCTGAGATGGAGACATCTGAAGTTTTCTGAAGCTGAGACAAAAGGTCATGTTCCTTTGTCCCGAAGTATAGAATATGATTATTCTCAATGTGGTGGTGGTCCTGGAGGGTCAATATTCTTTGGATCCATGCCTTGGCCTCATGCATCTCTTCCTCATTGCAGCTCGTCAGATTGATGACAGGAGATCGAGCTTCAAGCCCATTTTCTCTCTTTTCCTCTCTGGTCGACTGGGGGACTGAAATGACTATCATAAGCAACCACAGAAGGCTAATGGGCTTTAAAATAGTGCAGAACAAAATACAGTGGCCAGTGTTCACCACAGTGATATTGCCACCACTGTCAGAAGTAGCAGCCCCTATCTCTGAAAGCTGGGTTGGGTATAAGTGTGGTATAAACACATCTTTACACGAAAATGTACACCTCTTCAGGAACAGAGTGTATCCTGTAACAGGTTAGCTTTATCATATCTTGCCTCATCTGTGTTAGATTTGTCAGTTCACAGATGAGTTCGCCATGAGATCTCACCCTGGATGTTCACTTTTACCTCTTGCTAAATGGAATTTTCTTTACCTCTTGCTGTTACCAAGGTTAAAGTCAAATATCTCTGAAAGCCATAAAGCTTAAAGATTGAAAATTTTTTTTTTTT
>NW_003852484.1:3404996-3407942 GCF_000181295.1 Otolemur garnettii | reverse complement strand
TTTTGGTTGCAGCCATCATTGTTGTTTGGCGGGTCCGGACTGGATTCAAACCCGCCACCTTAGGTGTATGTGGCTGGCTCCTTAGCCACTTAAACCACAGGCGCCGAGCCTGCAAGCGCTATTCTTCTAGATAACTAAATTGTTCAGATCACTAAAGAATAATTGTTCTAGCACTGAAACACATTCAGTTTTAACTATTTATGAATTAAGTATTTCTAATGGAAACACCTTTCTGCCTTCCTAGTTTAACCTTTCTTTGATAATCTGCAATCATCATCATTAACCATTATTAATGTCAATTATTGTCTTATGCTATATAATTCCTTTATAGATGTCTTCAAGAATTACTGAATTAAATGGTAACATTTGCCCCTATTATTCATATTAATGACATATAGACCTTTGTGTGTTTCTTTTCTATGTTATCCTCATTTAAAACTCCTCCTCTTATCTAGTTGCCCTGGGTTCCTTGCAGTTTCCCAAATTTGCACTGGATTTATTTTCTCCTATTGATTTTCTCTACCATGGATGGCCCACCCCACCATCTGTGGACACTGAAAATCTTGCCATCTTCAAAACCCAGCTTAGAACCATCTCATCAATGAAGTCATTCTTGATACCTTCCAGTCAGAAGGAAATCACTCCCTCCTCTGGGCCACCTGAGGAGTTTATCCATTTTCTCATGCATTACTTATCCTCTGGCATTTATTTAGTGTTTTGTAATTTGTAGACATTTTTACATAATCTCAAATTATCATTATACCAATCTGCCGTTATCATCACTGTACAGATAAATAAACAGGCTCGTAAAAGGCATAGTCCTAGAGGAGAACAGTTAAAGTTCCCCTTCTTTACTTCCAGCACTGCCAGCCCCACTGAACATTCCATCTGAGTCCACCCAAATGCCACTGAATAGAATGGAGTTATGAGACAAAGCTAATCCTTCTTCAGTCCCCAACAACCAGGACTGGTTTAGTCCACTAATCCCAAACCTGGCTCAGCAAAATTGACCAGGAGCATTCAAAATGCGTCTGCTTGGCTCAGATCCAGAGTTCCAGAATCAGAATTGGTAGAGCTGCACCTATACATTTGTCTGGTTGGTTGGTTTTTCAAGTTTCCATCATGATCTCAGTTATTACTCAGGTTTCAGTAGCACAGGATTAACCCATTTATCTGGTATTACTGAAACATGTTCTCTGTAATTAGTGGTAAATAACTCCATTTGAATGTTAAGAGCAGAAAGAGTAGCTAGCTTAGCCAGTTTATGGAGGATAGAATTTTTTCTTACGAAAAACTGTAGACATCAATTTATGAATAAACTACCTATGCTGTGGATTATCTATTGTGACGCAGCCTCCCTCTGGACCTATCATGAAACCAGACTGAGCAAGAACAGAGTCATGATCATGTATGGTAGAGATACCACCTGCAGGCCTGTGAATTTCTTACTTACAACTATACTTACTGAGATATGGTATCTTGGATTTCTTTGTGATTTCAGTACAGAAAATCTATAAAAAAGCAAATCAGAGAAGTGAATCATAAGCAAGTATAGCCATTATCATCAAAATCTCTTTATCTGCAAACACTACATTTGACCTTATTTACTGTCAGTTCCTATTGCCACACATCTAAAGCAGCCTTTAGGACAGTTCTAATGAAGACCACCACAATCTGTTAGGACATGTAACGAAAACCAGTATAGGAAAAATGGAAAGAAAACCAAAATCCTATATTAAAAAAGAATGTATATTCCAAGGCAAAACACAACCATTCATTCATTGAACAGATATTCCTCTGTTTATTGCATGTTAGGAACTAAACAGATGCTCTTGTAATTAATAAAATACAAGTGCACTTTTTAAAGTTTTGTTGTTGTGCTTTCTTTAAGAGTCAAGGTCTGACTCTGTCACCCCAGCTGGAGAGCAGTGGCTTGATCACAGCTCACTGCAGCCTTGAACTCCTTGAACTTCTGAGCTCAAGTGATATTTCTGCCTCAGCCTCCCAGGTTGCTGGGATCACAGGCATGAGCTACCACAATTGGCTAAAAATTTGTCAGTAGATTGAATAAGTGATCTGTTTAATATGAGTTAATTCCTATAAAGTGCTTAAAGTTGTCCCTAGCACATGGTAAATATTCACTATATATTAGTTATTGTAATTTTTTTTTGCAGTTTTTGGCCCAGGCCAGGTTTGAACCCACCACCTCCAGTATATGGGGCCAGCGCCCTAATCCTTTGAGCCACAGGTGCCACCATATTGTAACTATTATTTTATGAAATCTATAGACAAAAATTTGTAAATAATGCCATGAAGCTCTTTTAAACTTAATGTCTATTTGAAATAGTACCTCTCTCCTAGGATTTGGAACCACCATGTCTATTGTCTTCCTTGTTCAAAGTAGATACAATTGCCAGTACAAAGGTCTCCAACTTATAATGGTTCAATTTGGAATTTTTGACTTTATGATGGTATAAAAGTGATACCCATTCAGTAGAAACTGTACTTCTAATTTTGAATTTTGATCTTTTCCCCAGTGAGTAATATGTGGTATAAAACTGTCTTGTGATGCTGGGAAGTGGAAGCAAACCATAGTTCCCAGTTAGTCAGGCAATCACACAACCAACCAATACTGTACTCTATAGTGTACTGTATTCAATAAATTATATGAGATATTCAATACTTTATTATAAAATAGGCTTTGTGTTAGATGATTTTGCCCAACTATAGGTTAATGTAAGTGTTCCAAGCATATTTAAGGTAGGCTAAGCTATGATGTTTGGTGAGTAAGGCATATTAAATGCATTTTTGGGGCAATGCCTGTGGCTCAGTGAGTAGGGTACCGGCCCCATATACCAAGGGTGGTGGATTCAAACCTGGCCCCAGCCAAATTGCATCAAAAAAATAGCCAGGCGTTGTGGCAGGCGCCTGTAGTCCCAGCTACTC
>NW_003852484.1:3395836-3403853 GCF_000181295.1 Otolemur garnettii | reverse complement strand
GCGGGCGCCTAAGCCAAGAGAATCGCCTAAGCCTCCCAAGTAGCCTAAGGAGGTTGCTGTGAGCTGTGATGCCAGAGCACTCTACCGAGGGTGATAAAGCGAGACTATCTCTACAAAACAATAAAAAAAAGAATGAAGAGAAGACAAATAACTTGTTTTAAATAAAAGGTGTCTGAGATGACGATCAGAAATCCAAGTAGAAATGAGAAAGGGTTGGGGATGTGGGCCTGAAGTTGGCTCAGAAGACAGGACTTTGAGGACGTTATGGCAGAAACCTTAAGAACAGATGTGTTCTTGGAGGAAGAAAGAAAAGAGCAGAACAGAGAGAAGAATAAATGCCAACAAAGGATAAGAGAGAAGCTAGATAGTAGGGTAAATATGGCTCATAATGACATTCTTTACCAGCTCAGAGGTAGGTAATTTATAAAAATTAAATTTCACCAAGTTAGAATACCACCACACGGTACAGCACCTATCCCCATGTCTTACATTGGTGATACCAAACAGATGTTTAATGAATGAATTTTAAAAAACTGTAGGACATTACAAAGATATTAACCTACCTTATATAGATCCAATTCTGCTGGAAAGATCACAAAGTTTACAGTTAATTGTTTTTCTGAATGGTATTTGGCAAATCTTAAAACTTCCTCAACCATAGTCTGTGCTGCTATTTCCTTCTGTATGCGCATGCCTCCAGTGCCAAGGGCAGGAAAGGAAATGGAAGTTATATTTTCCTGGAGGCATTTTTCCAAACACTGGCTCATAGCCTTTCTCTGTAGGAAAAACACAAATTTAAGATCAGCCTCTAGGCAAAAATAAGACTTCAATGACCCCTTGATCCTGCCCCTATTTTACAACTACAACCTCCATTCTCTCTCAGAGACATGTTCATGCTTCCTCAGAGGGCAGAAACAGTCTGATTCCACAGGGAACCCTCTATAAGCAGCGGTTTTCATCCTGTGGGTCGTGACCCCTTTAGGGGTCGAACGACCCTTTCACAGGGGTCACCTAAGACCATCCTGCATATCAGATATTTACATTACGATTCATAACAGTAGCAAAATTACAGTTATGAAGTAGCAATGAAAATAATTTCATGGTTGGGGGTCACCACAAGATGAGGAACTGTATTCAAGGGTCACGGCATTAGGAAGGTTGAGAACCACTGCTCTATAGCTATATAGTTAGATAATGAGAAAATGAAGTAATAAGTGGCCCATCTGTGCTATTCAGGACACTGGGCACCACAATTTCTTCCAGTTTATGTGGGCTTGCCCAACAAACATGCTGAGTCAGAGAGTCAATCATCAGTTTGTCCCCACACACTTGCCACTTCTAGGGCAATATGAAGATCTAGAAGTTTACCAAAGGAGATAATTACAATAAGAGAGCAGTGTTTATTCACTGTCATTAAGATCTATCATGTAATTTCTCTTGGAAAATGCTAATATTGGCTCGGCGCCTATGGCTCAAGCGGCTAAGGTGCCAACCACATACACCTGAGCTGGCGGGTTCGAATCCAGCCTAGGCCCGCCAAACAACAATGACGGCTGCAACCAAAAAATAGCCGGGCGTTGTGGCGGGCGCCTGTAGTCCCAGCTACTTGGGAGGCAGAGGCAGGAGACTTGCTTGAGCCCAAGAGTTGGAGGTTGCTGTGAGCTGTGATACCACAGCACTCTACCTAGGGGGACAGCTTGAGGCTCTGTCTCAAAAAAAAAAAAAGAAAGAAAGAAAAGAAAAATGCTAATATTTTTGGCAGATTTAAACTTCTATTAGCTTTTCAACATCAAGTTGAAGATCAATACAGGAAGGCTGTGTGTGAAAGGACTTTGGAAAACTGAGGGATAGAGAAATTGGAGGACCAATTTGGGATTAGAGAGAGTTCTCTAGTCAAAAGAGGGCAAAAAATGGTGAAGAAAAAAAGACAAAGTCAGAGGTGGAGATTAAGTTTCCTCTTTCCACACCGGAGTGGGTTCCCCCCGTTTTTTAAAGCTAGTGTTTTATGTGCCTCAGCTGAAGAGTCAGCCAGAGCCAAGCTCCACAGCAGGCACAGGTGGGAAGAAACCACAGGTAACAGATTTCACTGGGATGATGCTGGAAATCCCAGCTCCACCTGAAATTTACCAAGGGAGCTATGGAAAGGTTGAATCCCCTGCCCACTAAGGAGAAGGCCTACAGGGTCACTGGATATGATGAGCGTTCAGACTGAGGGAGTTCTAATGTTTTAGTGTCTATTTGCAGTATGCCAGTGTTATGTGGGTTATGTAACATTTTAAATTAAACTTCTTAGGATAACTTGTGACAACTGTACTTGTTCAGTATTTCAGGTATTCACAAGTGTGCTAAAAAATAGGGACTATACCACTCAACAATATTTCATGAATGTAATGAAATGATGGGAGTTTAACAAAGACTGTATGGAGCTACATAAAGATACATTCATTTTGAACTTACCAAATGTGTAGTATCTGCTAAATGCCATAGTACATGATATACATATCGACAGGACAAGTTAAATCCTTCAGTGACCAGTACCTCCGGGAAAACTCGCGATGGTTTAATCTTTTTGTTTAATTCCAATTTCATTTCAAATCCTGCTTGTTGTACAATTGATTGTGCCACAAGTCCTGGCACACTACTAAACGGGTCTACAGAATTAACAATTACTTCTGTCTGAAAAGGGAAGGACAGGACTTACTGTTAAATTCCTTCTTAAATGACTAATTTAAATCCTTATTTCCCTGAGAGCTTTGGAAGATAATTTTTGAAGATCCTAAATCCACAAAAATTCATGTAATCATGGATAGAAATTCATATTTCCCTGCTCCCTGCCACCCCCTCTACTTATTCCCCATTAATTCGCTACACACCTAGATGCATGCCCAGACCAGGTCTTGGGGCTAAAGAAATGAATAAGCCACAATGCCCATTCTCAAAGGGTGATCATTTGGTTGCTGTGAAACTGTCTGTCCTATTCAGAAATTACGTAAATACATGAATGATATAATTTTTACTACAAACTTCTATTAACCCCTTCCTGGATTACACCTCACATATTTCTAGACTTTGAGCATTCCCTGATTTGTTTTTGGCTCTATCAATAAATAGATTGATTCTCTGCCCCACCATCATCACTTTTTGCTATTTCTATATGGGATTTTTGGTTTGTTTTAAACAGAGAGGAAATTAAATTCTTCAGGAAATTTCTACTTCTTTTTTTTAAAGACAGAGTCTCACTTTGTTGCCCTCGGTAGAGTGCCATAGCGCCACAGCTTACAACAACCTCCAGCTCTTGGGCTTAGGTGATTCTCTTGCCTCAGCCTCCCCAGTAGCTAGGACTACAGGCACCTGCCACAATGCTCGGCTATTTTTTTGTTGCAGTTTGGCGGGGGCTGGGCTCAAACCCGCCACCCTTGGTATAAGGGGCTCGCACCCTACCCACGGAGCCACAGGCGCAGCCCATGGAAATTTCTACTTCCTAATGTTTTTATGGTTTAAGGTAAATAGTACATGGTTAAAGAAAGTCCAATCCTTGGCTTGGCATCCGTAGCTCAGTGGTTAGGGTGCCTGCCACATACACGGAGGCTAGCGGGTTCAAACCTGGCCTGGGCCTGCTAAACAATAATGACAACTGCAACAAAAAAATAGCGGGAGGTTGTGGTAGGTGCCTGTAGTCCAGCTACTTGGGGGGCTGAGGCAAGAGAATTGCTTAAGCCCAAAAGTTGGAGGTTGCTGTGAGCTATGATGTCATAGGACTCTACCAAGGGTGACATAGTGAGACTCTGTCTCAAAAAAAAAGAAAAAGAAAGAAAAGAAAAAGTCCAGTCCAAATGAGACAATAAAAAGGTCTTCAATGAAAAGTAGGCCTCCCTTTTGGTAGGGTCCCCAGATCCACCCCGTACCCACCTATTCTATAGGTGCCCACTTTGACTAGTTCTTCATCTGTCTTTTCAGAAATAGACTGTATTTTTGGTAATATCATCTCCTAGTTAGCCCTCACAGCTGTGCTAAAGGTAGCTGTGCTATTCCCCTACCCCATGCCTGAATCCCCCTAATCATTCTGATAGCTTTAGCTCTCTTTGGGGGTAACTTAGGTAATTCTTACGGATGTTAATGTATGCTTCACTTTAAAAGATCACAGTTAGAATTTGCAATTTGCAGGTACTGGAATCCTTTAAAATGTTTCAATTCCTAATGCTGTTGGCAATAAATAAACACAATAAAATTTCAGTTAAAAAGATGCTATTCAAGTAGGATGTTTCCACTTTTAAAATTAGTATGTTAATGACATCTTGAATAAATATTTCACTTCCAGGGGTTCCATCAGTCTTCTCTCTAATTGTCTTACAGGTAATAAGTAGTATTTTTACTGATGATTAAGTATATTTGATTGTGGCCACAAAGGTCTTAAGTGTGACATCATTGATCCAGAAAATAAAAGAATATAGGTTTATATTCTTTCTCTCTCTCTGTCCCAGTCCCTGCAACTTGCTGCCCCCTCCACTTATTCAGCATTAAGTTGCTGAACAACTTGATGTTTGCTCAGACTAGGCTTTGGGGATGAAGAAATGAACAAGCCATGATGTCCATCCTCAAAGTGCTATCTAGCAGGGGAGCTGCACTAATGCAGAAATACCTATGTTCAGGCTTGCCCTGACTCTTTCCTCTCCCCGCCAGTGTCTTCACATATTCACATAAATATGACATTTTGTCTTACTAAAATATATTTTCAGTAATAATATCCTGGTGTTATAAATATTATTTTTGTTTACCATTAATAAATTGACTCAGAAATGCTGAGATGGTTTTTCTCTCCAATGAGATTTTTCAAATAAAGACATTTTTATGTAAGAATATTTTAGGTCTCTTTGGATTAAAGACTATTCTAATTCCTGATGGTGCCCAAGAATAACAATAGCAATAATTATATGTATCATGTACCAAGCACTATTCTAAGTATTTTATGTATATTAATTGCAGCTCTAAGATACAAGTGCTATTATTATCTTCATTTCGTAGATGAGAAAACTGAAGACCAAAAGATAAAGTAACTTGCTTTGGGTCACCCAGTTAATAAATGGCAAAGCTCGTATTCAAATCCAGATGGCATGACTCTGAAGTCCATATGCTTTTTTTAATTTCTTCCTTCCTTCCTCCCTTCCTCCTTCCCTTTTCTTTTTAAGAGATGGAGTCTTACTATGTTTTCTAGCCTAGACTTAAACCTCTGGGCTCAAGCAACCCCTCCAGCCTCAGCTCCTGAGTAGCTGAGGGCATATGTGCCCATCACCGTACATATTCTTTTTTTTTTTTTGTAGAGACAGTCTTACTTTATAGCCCTCGGCAGAGTGCTGTGTCATCACAGCTCACAGCAACCTCCAGCTCTTGTGCTTATGTGATTCTCTTGTCTCAGCCTCCTGAGTAGCTGGGACTATAGGTGCCTGCCACAATGCCTGGCTATTTTTTGTTGCAGTTTGGCAGGGGCTGGGATTGAACCCCCCCCAGTATATGGGGCCGGCACCCTACTCACTGAGCCACAGGTGCCACCCCAACCGTACATATTCTTAACCCTAACAAGATGCTTTCTACACAGCATTGCACAGGATATACTTGAAATATATATAATGGGCGATTAACAATTCCAGGATCACCTATGGCAAGAGCCTAAAAAGTGAAGACTTACCAATTGGCGTTCAATACTGCCCTGGACAACCTGGAGAGTCAGATTGTTCATAACCATTGTATCAGAAGGATGGGTGGCTTCTTGATTCATCCAGGGCCCCAGCTCATTTTTCCCTAAGGCGCGTTCTGAAGCAGTTTTAAAGGCAGCAACAGTAGGATCCTCATTGCTTACCAAGTGAATTTCTTTCAAATTACCGACCATTTGCTTGTTTTGCAAATTAAACTGGATAGTATCTACAATAGTCTGTGTGCATAAGTCCAGAGGGAACCTGAAAATCCCAGAGCTCACTGCTGGAATTGCTACTGTCTCAATGGAAGTATTTCTATACATGACATAATCCAGAATATTTATAATGGCTGTCTGCAGCTTATGGATACATCCCTGTGGATCCATTTCCCTCCATATGGGCCCAACAGCATGGATGATCTCTTTGCAGGGAAGCTTCCCTGACCCAGTGACAGCAATCTCACCAACTGGTATTTTACCACTTCTGGAAACAATTTTTCTGCTCTCTTCTAGGATTTCAAAGCCACCAACTTTCACCAGGGCCCCGGCCAGGCCTCCCCCATGTATAAGGTCTTCATTGGCTGCATTTACCACAGCATCAACAACATGTGTGGTGAGGTCATCCTTCCAGACAGATAACTCTAGCCTAGGAGTCAGCTTTTTTCTAAACACTTGCAGAGATTTGCTGTTGACTTCCAGGGCTGGAGAGACCAGGGTAGAGATACAGCCAAACTTATTCCAGAGGACTTCATGTAGCAGGCTCTCATTATTTTTTAAAATGTTGAAGTCATGGTGCTTAATGGGAATTTGGTAACTATAGTTTCCTCTGAAAGTATCAGTCTCTGGAAAAGGAGAGAAGATTAAAAGATAAAGAAATAAGCAGGGTTCCTTTGGAAAGGATACAATTCCATTTCATACCAGGTGACTGAGTTCCCTATGTGCATAAGAGAGATAAACTTTCTGAAACCCCCGTCCTGATTCTTCTCACCTAGACATGTAATTAGACCAAGGATATTCAAGAGTTTTCAATGGTAGGTCACTCATAACATAGATAATAAGTACCCCATAAGTGGTAGCTACTATGATACAGTGATAGTGGTAAGGAAACTGTTTATATGGGGATATAGAGGCTCATGAAATTGTTTGTTTTAGACAGGGTCTCATTCCATTGCCTAAGCCAGAATACAGTGGCATCATCACAGCTCACTGTAACCTCAAACTCCTAAGCTCAAGCAATCTTCCTGCCTCAGCCTTCTGAGTATGGAGGACCACAGATGTGCTCCACCATGCCCAGTTAATTTTTGTATTCGTGGTAGAGAGGAGGTCTCCCTCTGTTTCTCAGACCAATCTTGAACTCCTGGTTTCAAATGATCATTCTGCCTCACCGTCCCAATGTGAGCCCTGTTCATGGCTGTAATCCTAGCACATTGTAAAAATTCATGGATTATGCCTGGCCATGAATTTTTTAAATGTATGTAAAAACAGTAAGCTTGGAAAGACCCATGCTTAGGGCACCTATATTGGAAGGGACTTAATTACGAATCAAAAATATGTAGAGACTTCATAACTTTTTTGCTTTCTTTTGGTGTCTTAGTTTGTGTTCTCAGGAGTAGACCCTGAGACAAGGATTTAAGTATAAGTAGTTTGGGAGGTGATCCTAGAGTATACCAGGAGTTTGTGGTGGGGAGGGCAGGGTAGGAATTTAAGACAAAGTACATGAAGAAAGGATATGTTAAGGTGGGTGGATTGCCTGAGCTGAGGAGTTTAAGACCAGCCTGAGCAAGAGTGAGACCCTGTCTGTAAAAATAGCCAGGCATTGGGCAGTGCCTGTGGCTTGATGAGTAAGGCGCCCGCCCCATATACCGAGGGTGGCGGGTTCAAACCCCCGGCCCTGGCCAAACTGCAACCAAAAAAATAGCCAGACGCTGTGGAGGGTGCCTATAGTCCCAGCTACTTGGGAGGCTGAGGAAAGAGAATCGCTTAAGCCCAGGAGTTGGAGGTTGCTGTGACCTGTGTGATGCCACGGCACTCTACCAAGGGTGATAAAGTGAGACTCTGTCTCTACAAAAAAAAAAACAACTGCTTCTCCTCCATTACCAAAACAAAACCAAACAAAAAAACATATTCAGGCCGAGTGCAGTGGCTCAAGCCTGTAATTCTAAGCACTTGGGAGGCTGAGGCGGGTGGGTTGCCTGAGTTCACAGGTTCAAGACCAGCCTGAGCCAGAGCAAGACCTTGTCTCTAAAAATAACTGAGAATTGTGGCAAGCACCTATAATCTCAGCTACTTAGGAGGCTGAGGCAAGAGGATCACTTGAACCCAAGAGTT
>NW_003852484.1:3384466-3395816 GCF_000181295.1 Otolemur garnettii | reverse complement strand
CCAAGGGTGATAAAGTGAGACTCTGTCTCTACAAAAAAAAAAAAAAAAAATAGCCAGGCATTGCAGTGAGTGCTCTTAGCCCCAGCTACTTGAAAGGCTGAGGCAAAAGGATCAATTGAGCCCAAGAGTTTGAGGTTGCTGTGAGCTATGATGCCATAGTACTCTACCAAGGGTGACAAAGAGAAACTCTGTCTCAAAAATAAATAAATAACCACCCTCCAAAAGGGTATGTTACTAAGCAAACGAACCTCAATACCAGTGGGAGATAATGTCTATCTTATGCCTCAGAGTTATACCACCAGAGGGGTAATTACAGGAGCTGGGATATTTATCCAACTTCTAATAGGTCATTGGTTCAGGTAGCTCTTTGGTGGAGACAGGAAGGGAGGACATCAGACCAGCAAATGAGTGGACACTGACAGTGTCTGCTAAAGTAAATAATTCTTCATGATACTCTAGTTTCATGGCACAATTTTGGTGGAATCAAAACTAATTGACTAAAAATCTTGGCAGATAAGATGTGCTGCTCGGGTCTACCTTCAATTTGGTTATGAAGTGGGATATATGGTTAGCCAACAGCCTCTAGCTGTTAGGGTTCATCTCAGCTCCCAGCCAAGGTCATGCTTTTCTCAGGACAGCCTCCGTTAATGGTTGAGTGAGGTCATTTGCGCCCAAAGTGGGATACCTCCAGTGGGCAATCTCTGCTTTGCAGAATGTCAGGTTTTCATTATAGTCTGATGGCTCTACCTGCCCAATCCAGCCTCCTCTCCTTTCCTTTTGCACAAATGTTCTGCACTCCTAACTCCATCTCAGCTTCTACTTCCTGGAGAACCCAGCCCTTGATATTGTATTTAATGGCATCTAAGACATTGTTAATATATGGCTCAGAGAAAAGAAAAATGATGCCAATTGAACTCGGGCACACCATCAGATAGTAGGAACAATACCACTTTATTTCACAGATGTTGAAATGTGAAAAAAATGTGCATCCTTAGATAGAGGAAATTCAGTAAATTACTTAATTGTACTTCAACTCCCATTTCAAATCTGAGCCACTCAGAAAGACCTCTAGTGGAGTGGCCTCAATTACCCTAAAGAAGCAGCAACTGAGTTAGGCCTAAATGGCCTGAGCTTTGGTTGAAAATCTCAAATGGGGCTTGGCACCTGTGGCTCAAGCAGCTAAGGTGCCAGCCACATACACCTGAGCTGGCGAGTTCGAATCCAGCCTGGGCCCGCCAAACAATGTTGGCTGCAACCAAAAAATAGCCGGGCGTTGTGGCTGGCGCCTATAGTCCCAGCTACTTAGGAGGCGGAGGCAGGAGACTCGCTTGAGTCCAGGAGTTGGAGGTTGCTGTGAGCTATGATGCCACAGCACTCTACCCAGGACAAAAGCTTGAGGCTCTTGTCTCAAACAATAAATAAATTAATTAATTAAAAAAAAAAAGAAAATCTCAAATGGGCCACCACTGATATCAGGCAAGTTATCACTTGGCTTTTCCAGACCTAGTTGAGCAAGTAGGCAATCAGGTCCCCTCTTCTGGCCAATCTCAGGTACAGGGCTGCAGTCATAGGGGAGGATCAGTGAGGGCCCTAGATTAAGGTGACCAGACATCCCACTTTTGGCAGGACAGTCCCAATTTTTAACAATTTGTCCCGCGTCCCACGGTGTTATTAAAAAGTCCCAATTTTTGGAAAGAATGCACGAAAAGCTAGGGAACCTGGGAAACCGGATGAAATATACAGCTGCTGAAAGGTTAATGTAACTCCATTTGGGAATGAAAAGGCTAATGTAAACTCCCTAGTCCCCTCCTGGGCAAAGTCATCCAGGTGGACCAGGGCCTTACTCCTTTGAGCCACAAGCATCGCCCAATACATAATTTTTTTAATGTATTATATTTGTAAATTGTACTTATGTTGAAATTAAAAATATGTATATTACAATACTATTTTGGCATTCTATGAAAATTTTTGTTGCTCCATATAGACCAAATTTTTTTTTCTTTTTTTTTTTGAGGTAGAGCCTCAAGCTGTCCCCCTGGGTAGAGTGCTATAGCATCACAGCTCACAGCAACCTCCAACTCCTGGGCTCAAGCGAGTCTCCTGCCTCTGCCTCCCAAGTAGCTGGGACCACAGGCGCCCGCCACAACGCCTGGCTATTTTTTTGGTTGCAGCCATCATTGTTGTTTGGCGGCCCGGGATGCATTCGAACCTGCCACCTTAGGTGTATGTGGCTGGTGCCTTAGCCACTTGAGCCACAGGTGCCAAGCCTAGACCAAATTTTTAATTAAGAACCACCACCACCACACACCCTCCACCCTACCCTACCAAACCCCTAATGGTGTCCTGCTTTACCAATGTTAAAATCTGGTCACCTTACCCTAGATGAATGTGCCTGCTACCTCTGAAGCACATGCTGAGGCCCCCACAAGCATCTCTTATCACCCACCTGAGCAGTGGTGGAGGAAACATTCTCCTTCCGTATTCCCTTTTCTCTGCTAAGGAAAGATCTGAGCAAAGACTTTCTGAAACAAGACTGACAGCAAGGTAATCCTACCTGATTTTTCATTGTAAGCTGCAGCTCCAGCATCCTGTGAAAAATGAGAATGGTTTTTTCAAAAATTGGAAGCTAACTGACTACAGATTGCTGACAACAAATATAGCCTAATAAACACAACACAACAGAAACCCTGCTCAAAGAACTGGGTCTGGAAGGAAGGGGAGCAAGTGTGTTTTTAACCTGTGTGTCTGAAACACTACTTAAAATACCAAATGTTCCAGAAAAACGCTGAGCCCCTATCCCACTCCCCTAGGGGCCAATGAACTTCTATTTCACAATGAGATGAGGATTAGAGATTAACATTTGAAAAGGCCCAAAGGTCACAGCCCACAGTGACCTCAGACTCTCAGATAGTTTCCAATCTCAAAGGCTTACGGGTTTCTCTAGACAGAACAGAAGACATGGGGACTTGAGCCTCATCTGCTACATCTCCCATCCTACAGTCAGGAGGCACTTTAAATTGCCTTTTCAAAGCACACGCTTTAACAGGGAATTTTCAAGTTTAGAAAATAAGATGCCTTTCTCTATTTCCTTGTTTTTATTCCTCTTCCAATACCCTTCCTTGCCCTATCCTGAAAAAGAAGAGTGGCTGAATGAGTGAAGGAAATAAAAATGATACTGATTTTCAGTGCTGAGGTGACATTTTTGAAAACTCATCCATCCTCAAGTTGACCCTGTTGATTAGATTAGATATTCTTGATTCCTCATTACCCATATGATACCAGGAGAAAACTTTTATTAAAACCAGATAAGGATGTCAGGTATAATTGAAGACGTTGGACTTTTTGCTGTTATAGGAAGAACTATTTATGTACTGACCAAGGTTCATGATATACACACATTTATTTTTTTTTACCATGGAAAAGTCCATCCTTCAAGTTGAGGCAAGGCCGGTCTTTAATGGCTATTCTCTCGTTTGCAGTTCTGAGTGTAGACTGTAGTTCCCAGATACAATGGTCCGCTTCTAGGAACAAATAGAAAAGTGCAATAAGCATTAACCAAAATCTTAGGGAATTTGTTTAAAAACACTGTAGGGGGATTAAGTGTGCTTTCTGAGCCTGAATAGTTTTTCACATGATTGGTGAAGATGTACATGTTGTTTTGCTGCTGCTGTTACTGTTTACCTTCTGTCTTTGCAGGAGAGGTTCCACCTAACACTGTAATGGCAGTTGAGAGAAGGTAAAGAGCGGCATAGGCAGGACAGGGAAAGCTTTATGTGAGACTAGACCCAGGCTTTGAAGGATGAAGCAGGTTTTTACATATTTAGAAGAGGATGAGAATGAGGTATGGAGACCAAGCACAGCCTTCAAAGAATAGTGAGGAAAACTAGCCTCATGAGTAAGCGAAGACCCCTGGAGAGGAAAGAAAGAAGAAATACCACTTACTGAATTTGTGATAAATACTTTTGGCCTAATTAGATAGGGGAATATCTGGGTAAAAGTCAGAAACTCCAAGAAAAATTATACTTTAATGATTTTCCATCTAATAGGTAGGAATTAAAGATTGTGAATTTCCAAAAGGATGATGAAAATACTTAAAAGAACTATACCTTAGGGTGGCTAGCTCAGTGGGTAGGGCACTGTCCACATACACTGAGGCTCTCAGGTTCAAACCCAGCCCAGGCCAGCTAAAACAACAATGACAACTGCAACAACAACAACAACAACAACAAAAATAGCTGGGTGCTGTGGTGGGCTCAGTGAGTGGGATGCCAGCCCATATACCGAGGATGGGGGGTTTGAAGCCGAACCCAGCCAAACTGCAACAAAAAAACAGCCAGGCGTTGTGGCAGGTGCCTGTAGTCCCAGCTACTTGGGAGGCTGAGGCAAGAGAATCACTTAAGCCCAAGAGTTTGAGGTTGCAGTTGCTATGAGCTGTAATGCCACAGCACTCTACCCAGGGTGACAGTTTGAGACTCTGTCTCAAAAAAAAAAAAAAAAAAAAAGAACTTTACTTTTGAAACACAAACAATGTAACCTAATCATTTGTACCCTCATATTAATCTGAAATAATATATATAAATTAAAAATAAAAGAGGAGAAAAATACAATTACCCACACTTGTTGCTATCTTTGCTCCTCTGAAATGATTTTGTACCACCATCGACAGCATCAGAGCACTATAGTTATTGCACAGAGAGGAAATGCACCAAGCTCAGTACAATTGTAAAATCAAGGACAAGATGCATTTTTGCCTCCAGAGGGCACTGCTATTTTCACAAAAGGGAAAACAGCGTCTGCTTTGCTGTGGGCTTTTTGCTTTAGATATTGCACTGCTTTCTGTATTCAGACCAGCTTGACAGTCCTAGGAATAAACTTGGCAGTGGGGGTGGCATTCATTTAACCCCAAAGAAAGAGAAACAGGAAGCATAATGCCCAAAACATTCACTCTCTTCCATTTTAAAAACAATATCAACAAAAGCATTTTCAACCTTCCATCACTGGTTCCTATTGTTTTCTTCTCTTTCACAAACAGCTAACCTTCTGGAATGAGCAGATGACTCTACTGTTACCTTCCCACTCAGACCACTATAGTCTGGCTCCCCACCTCACTCCCAGCACCCCTCTGAAAATATCCTCACTGTCTTCCATGTGGTAACTCCAATAGACTTTCTTCTGTCCTAATCTTTCTGCAGTGTTTCATTCTTTGATTCCTGAAACCCTGTTTTCTTGGCTTCTCCTGTGGCATCTTCCCTTGGTTCTTCTGCTGTTTATTGGCCTTTAAAGGCCTTTCTCCAGACTCACTTCCACCACCTGCCCCTAAATCGTTTGCCCAGGATTCTGCCAAGAGACACTTTACGTCTCACTCTACATTCTCTCCAGGGGAGATCTCATCCACTCCCATGGTTTCAATTCCCCACTTGCAAATATAACTCCCATATATGTAAGTCTAGGCTCTTCTGAACCTCAGTTTTCAACCTCTACTTGAATGTCTCAGTCCCCTCAAACAGAGCCTCTGCAAAATTAGACCCCTTGTCTCCTGGTTCCCATTCTCTCATCTCCCTTTCCTCAAATCCATGCTTTATCTCCTAGATTCTACAGCTCAGTAAATGATATATCATTTACCTACTTGGCTCAGAAATCTAGGAATTCTTGAACCTTTTCTTTTGCTCCATATCCAACCCACCTCTGGGTGCTGACCACACAGATCACTTTCAAATACATCCCTACCGGCTCAGCGCCTATAGCTCAACCGGCTAAGGCGCCAGCCACGTACACCTAAGGTGGCGGGTTCGAATCCCCAGCCCGGACCCGCCAAACAACAATGATGGCTGCAACCAAAAAATAGCCGGGCGTTGTGGCGGGCGCCTGTGGTCCCAGCTACTTGGGAGGCGGAGGCAGGAGACTCGCTTGAGCCCAGGAGTTGGAGGTTGCTGTGAGCTGTAATGCCATGGCACTCTGCCCAGGGGGACAGCTTGAGGCTCTGTCTCAAAAAAAAAAAAAAAAACAAATACATCCCTACCCTCCTCACTCATTGACCCTGGTTCACTTTGAGACTTGGCACCTCCTGCCTGAGCTGTGGCAATACACAATTTTGGATATTTTAATGTACCTAACTTTACATTTTATTGTTTGAGCAGATATTATACTTACATGGTTCAAATTTTAAAAGTGTAAAATGCTCACTCCTACTTCTTTCCCTACATTCCCCTCCCAGAGGCTATCAGTGTTTTTCCTATATACTTCCAGAGGCATTTTTACACAAAAGTAGCACCTTATACTAACTCCCCTACATCTTACTTTTCCCACTTAATGTATCCTAGAGATCTTTTCATATTAGCACCTAGACAGGTTCCTCTTTTATTTTTAACAGTTCATTGTAATCCATTGTATAGATACAATGTTATTATGTAACTGCTTAGTACCTCTATGGATGTGTCAGCAGTTTCTAATTTTTTGGTATTGTAAACAAGGCTGTAAAGAACAACCCTGTAGACTTGGGGCCTGTGGCTCAAGTGGCTAGGGTGCTATCCACATACACCTAAGGAAGGAGGTTCAAATCCAGCCCGGACCTGCCAAACAACAATGACGGCTGCAACCAAAAAATAGCCGGGCGTTGTGGCGGGCACCTGTGGTCCCAGCTACTTGGGAGGAGACTCGCTTGAGCCCAGGAGTTGGAGGTTGCTGTGAGCTGTAATACCACAGCACTCTACCCAGGGGGACAGCTTGAGGCTCTGTCTCAAAAAAAAAAAGAACAACCCTGTACATAGGTCACTTCACACATGGGGTAATGTATCAATGGGACAAATTCCTAAAACTGGAACTGCAGAACCACAAAGTATATGCAGTTATAATTCCAATAAGACTGCCAAATTGTTTGACATAAAGAACAACCCATTTCCAGTCTTACCAGCTATGTGCAAAAATCTTATCTTGGCCCCCTCGGCCTCCATTCATTCTTGCTCAGAAATGTGTTCTCTGCACCCTTGTCAGCACCATCTTTCTAAAATGCAAATCTGGCATGTCACTCTCTTACCCTGCTTATAAGCCTGCAATTTCTTTTCACTGCTCTTTAAGACTTTTCACCATCTACACCTGTGCTATCCAAGGTGGACAATTTAAAAATAACAGCATGTAGCTACTGAGCATCTGACATGTGATATGATGCAAGTGTAGGAAAAACACTGGATCCCAAAGACTTAGTATGGTAAAAAATGTAAAGTATCTTATTACACACTCAAATGATTGCATTTTGGATATATTAAGTAACATCATTAAGATTAATTTCACCTGTTTCTTTATGCTTTCTAGGATACGCCTACAAAATATTTTAGAATAAACACACAAGCTCTCTTATATTTCCATTGGACAGCACAGATGTAGGCAGGCCCTTCTTCCTTCACCTCCTTCATCCATCTTCTCTCCCCCCAGGCCTCAGGCCCCCTCTGTACTTCAGACAACACTGGTCCCTGTGACTTGAGCGCTCTCCGCCCACACCCTTCCTTCTCCTCCCCACTCTTATTGGGATTCTGCTTGAAACTTTCTCTTGGAGACCTTCAAGAGGTTTCTCTTCTTGGTCCACAGGTCCACCTCCCTTGAGCAGCCTGTACCGTCAGGGCCTGGCTCCCCTCTTCATTCCTGGTTCACAGGGCACCAGGCAGTTCAGTGCTGTTGGCGAAATCAAGGAACCGGGCAGAAGAACGCCAAAAGCCAGTCTAAAGAGTAGAGCTGGAGGCAGGGAACAGGCAAAAGGTCACAATGAAAGTGAACAAACAAATTCAAACGCTTAAAAATAATAGGGAAGTTTAACCGAAATGTAGAATTTGGGCAAATAATAGTAATAACAAGAAGTTACAAAGAATCAGAAACACAAGAGAAACGTATCTTCTTCGCCCAGTCTACATCCTCGCAGGGGGTCCCTAACTCCTGGACCCCGGCCTCGCCTCCGCCAGTACCTGGCCTCCCGCCTGAGCCTGCAGGAGCGGGGACCCAAGAGCCCGAGAAAGCGCCGAGTGCAGCGCCCACCGCCCGAGGACGCGACCTACTCACCCCGCAGAGAGCCGCGGCGCAGACTGCAAACCCAGGACGGGGAAGCAGCTCTGCCGGGAACCGGGAGGGACCTGCCGGGAACAGGGAGGGACCTCCGGGGAAGCGAAACTGAAACTTGGCGGCCCCAATAGTCGGGCGGGACGCACCTTCGCCCCAGTCCCAGCCCGGCCGCGCCGCGGAGCCCACCAGCAGCGCGACTCGGAGTCATGGCGTCAAGCCTCTGCCCAACGTCCCCGCTGCTCGTGCGGGTGTCCGAGTCCGCCCCCCGGACTCGCTACAAGCTGGAAATCTACTTCCAGAGCCGGGCCTCGGCCGGCGGGGAGTGCACCGTCCAGCCAGTCGAGAGCGGCGAACCGGGCACCTTCCGGGTGTTGTTCAGAGAAAGGGAAGGTGAGCTGCGGGCAGAAGGGGTGCCGGCCCGGGCTGGGGTGCAAAGGCCATCCCCGGGGCCCAGCCCTGCGGTTTTCCAGACAGTCCGAGTGCAAGCTGGCCTTGGGAAGGGCGGGAGAAAGTATGGCACCGTCTGTTAGGGGACTGGAATGAGACTGCGGCCACCGAGAGACTAAGAAAGGGAACACTCAGTGGAGAACAGAGCCCCAGGAATGCCGGGCCTGAGATCTGGTTTGGGTCTCAGGATTCATGCTTTCCATTTCCTTATCCTGACTTATTTCTCCGCTGTCCTCTTCCTTCCCCTAAAGGCCTCTCAGCCACTGTCCTTGTCATTTTGACTTTCCACTTTATATTTTAAATAATGATTCCACTGATTTATTTCTTGAGGATTACAGAAGTAATATTGGAGGTGCCAAAAAAAAAAAAAAGTGTACACATTTGTTGAAAGTAAAATTGATCATTCCCCCGAAGTGTATGAATTGCAGGTAAAATGGATGTGTGTAACAAGTCTAGGTTTTTTGACAGTCACGGTACCTTCAATCAACTTCAAAAAGTTAATACATAGATTACATGCTTAAAATGTGTGTACGTTTTTTGGGTACCTTTTGTATATGCTCACTATAGAAAAGAGAGAAAAGAATAAAGAAGAAAACTACCTGGAGATAGACAATGTGAACATTTGGGTATTACTTCCTTCCAGCCTTTTTCTATGAATGTCAGCAAACACATACCTATTTACAAAATTCTGAGTCTACACTTTCGATTCCTGCTTTTTTCGCTTAACTGTGTAATAAATATTGAAATGGGAGACTGGAGACAGTTTTAGAAACATGACTTTTAATGTGTGGACGATGTTCACTGTTATTAAGCTTTCACTTCTATAGTAAAACTTAAACTGTTCACTTTTGATGGTTAATAGCACCCTGCTTCCTCCCTTACCAATGCACATGCCACTATACAGGAAGCAGCTGTACTAGGAGGGTGCTGGGGCAGGACACAGATGCAGAAATAAGAGAATTACTTGAAATCTCTCCCATTTCTGTGTGTATGTATATATGTGCATGTTAATGTCTCCACTGCAGCTAAGGAGAGAGTCTTGAAACAAAAAAATCACCAGGTATCTATTGAAGGAAAACCTGTGACCATTTCCCTGGAACCCACTGAAAATCCAGTAGAGAACAGGAGAACCAGAATTTCTTCACTTACAGAGTCACAAGCAAGTGCAGAGTCTGATGAGAAGTATGTTAATGAAAGATATATTCCTACCGCTGTGGATTCATGTGTCCAAAAGGTGAGTATTGAAAGAAGATGACTGGGCTTGGCACTTGTGGCTCAAGTGGCTAAGGTGCCAGCCACATACACCTAAGGTGGCAGGTTCAAATCCAGCCAGGGCCTGCCAAACAACAATGGTGGCTACAACCAAAAAATAGCCGGGCATTGTGGCGGGTGCCTGTGGTCCCGGCTACTTGGGAGGCTGAGGCAGGAGACTCGCTTGAGCCCAGAAGTTGGAGGTTGCTGTGAGCTTTGATGCCACAGCACTCTCCCCAGGGGGACAGCTTGAGGCTCTGTCTCAAAAAAAAAAAAGAAAGAAAGAAAGAAGATGGCTGTGTTCCTGCAGCTTCCTCTCCAATCACCACACCTCATGTGGTATTGGTCCAACAACTATGTACTAGGGTCTAATTATGAGCTAGGCATTGTTTTAGAGACTAGGACACAGAGGTGAACATGATCTTGGCTCTCATGCAGCCTGTATTGGGGGTGGAGCAGAACACAGAAAGATAATAGGCTTCCAAAATAAATAAAACTGTTTCAAAGTAACAAGAAAATATAATGGGGATTTGCCTTAGAGGCTACTGACCAGGCCAGGGCAAAGAAGGGGAAGATGGAGGTGGTGTTACTTCTGACCAGAAGTCATGTCAACTTCTCTGAGGAGGTGACATTTGACCTGAAACTTGATGATGAGAAAGAGCTGGCTATGCAAAGATCCTTTCAACAAATGCATATTGACCACCTACAGCATGAACATTTGGCATATTTTCTTCCAGCCTCTTCCTATGAATGTCAGCAAACGGAAACCTATTTACAACATTCTGAGTCTGTGCTTCAATCCCTGCTTTTTTCACTTCACTATATAATGAATATGGAAATGGGGACTGGAGACAGTTTCAGAAACATGACTTTCCATTTTTGTTCCTCTAAAGAAGTTTTTATTTCACATTTAGTTAGGATTTTTTTGATTTTTTGGTTGTTGAGACAAGAGTCTGGGTAGTGTCCCTGTGTCATAGCTCACAGCAACCTCAAACTCTTGGGTTCAAGAGATCCTCTTGCCTCAGCCTCTCTAATAGCTGGGACTATAGGTGCTCACCATAACACCAGGCTAGCTTTTCTATTTTTAATAGAGATGGGTTTCACTCTTGCTCAGGCTGGTAAAGATGGGGTTTTGCTCTTGGTCAGGCAGGTCTCAAATTCCTGAGTTGAAGGGATCCACCCACCTTGGCCTCCCAGCGTACTATAGGATTCAGGTGTGAGCAACTGCACGCACTCCTCACATTGAGTTTTGAAAAGTATTCACTAGGTACAGAAATTCTACACTGACAGTTTTTTTTTCTTTCAATTCTTTAAAGATCTAATTCCACTGTCTTCTGGATTGCATTGTTTTTGTAAGAAGGTTGCCCTTCTTATTTCTTTTGTATATAATGAAACCTTTTCCCTCTGTTTGTTTATTGATACATAAATAGTTGTACACATTTAGGGGGACACATGGTATTTTGATACATGCATACAATGTGTAATAATCAAATCAGGATAATAGGGGTAGATATCTATCGCTTCAAGCAATTATCTTTATGTTAGGAACATTCCAACATTCTTTTTTTTTTTTTTTTGAGACGGAGCCTCAAGCTATCCCCCTGGG
>NW_003852484.1:3378670-3383767 GCF_000181295.1 Otolemur garnettii | reverse complement strand
CAAGCTGTCACCCTGGGTAGAGTGCTATGGCATCCCAGCTCACAGCAACCTCCAACTCCTGGGCTTAAGCTAGTCTCCTGCCTCAGCCTCCCAAGTAGCTAGGACCACAGGCGCCCGCCACACTGCCCAGCTATTCATTGTTGTTTGGTGGGCCAGGCTGGATTCGAACCCGCCACCTTAGGTGTATGTGGCTGGCGCCTTAGCCACTTGAGCCACAGGCGCTGAGCCCCAAGTGGACTTCTGAGGGAAGAACATTCTAGGGAAAGGACAGCACAAGCGCAAAGGCCTGAGACAGGAGCTTAAATCCTGAGCCCCAGGATTTAAGGAAGCCAGTGTTGGGGAAGCGGGGGAGAGCAGTGAGCAAGGAAGAGAATGATAGGAACTCAAGAGAACTACCCCAGAAGTTAGGTCTTTGGGGCTGAAAGTAAGGACTTTGGACCTTTTTTGGTTCGTTTTCTTGTTTGTTTTGGTTTCGCTTTCTTCTTTCCACTCTAGCCTCCCAAGTAGCTATAACTATAGGCAGGCATCACTATGCTCAGCTAATTTTGTTGTTGTTTTTTTTTTTTTTTTTGCCGGGACTGGGTTTGAATCCACCACCTCTGGCATATGGGGCCGGCGCCCTACCCTTTTGAACCACAGGCTCCACAAGCCTTAAACACCTTGATTCAAGGAATTCCCCAGCCTCAGCTTTCCAAATTGCTGGAATTACAGGCGGAAACCATCATGACTGGCCAGGATTTTGAATTTAATTTAAATGTTAGGGAATTTATCACATGATTCTGAGGGGGGGAGGGGTGATCTGATTTACATTTCTAATGTAAAGAGTTGCTCTGGCTACTAAGTAAAAAAAAACAAATGTAGGAAGAGACTATCTTGGAAGGTCAGAGACCACTTAGGAGAGGTTGCAGAGTGCCAGGTGAAAGGTGGTAATAGCTTGGACTCTGGGTGGAAATGTGAGAGGTAGCTGGATTTCAGGAAACATTTTAAAGATCTAAAGGAAGGATGTTACATGCAGAGAAAATAGCATGTGTAAAAACCTTGAGAGTAAACAAAACATTGGAAACTTTGCTTTTATATTATATGCAATTTTCCTCTGTCCTTTTTATTTTTATCTGGTGTGTCTTATATTTGAGCTCCTAAAAGCTGGGATTTAGATAGACCCAGCAACTTTGCACATAGTAAAATGTTCAGTTGGGCGTTAAAAAAAAAAAAAAAAAAGGAGGGGGTAGTGAAGAAGAGGAAAAAAAAAACCACTAGTAGAAAAAAGTATTTTCCTTAGACTTATGGTTCCCTTCCAGGTTCACAGTCTTTTGTGAAAACCATAGCAATGTGCCCAGAGAGCAGAAGCCTTCCCTCTAACTGTTCCCAAGATCAAACAGATAATGGCAGCTCTACAACACAGATCGCTTAGCCATGGATCTTTTTTGTTGTTGTTATTGTTCAATTCTTTTAATATATTTTTAAATTGGGATTCACTAAGGGTACAAAGAATTAGGTTACACTAATTGCATTTGTTAGGTAAATACCCTCTTATAATTGTGTCCCACCCCCAGAGGTGGAGAGGTGTGTCATATGCTGTGACTACCCCAATCCTCTCCCTCCTCCCCTCTCCCTGCTCCCTCATCCCTACATTCCCCATCATGTATTAGATCATCCGTTGTCTTCATATTAGAATTGAGTGTGTTAGATTCTTGGTTCTCCATTCTTGTGATACTTTACTAAGAAGAATACATTCTACCTCAGTCCAGGTTAACACAAAACACATAAAAATCTCCAGCTCTTTCAATGGCAAAAAAGTCATATATCATGATCAAGTAGGTTTCATCCCAGGAATGCAAAGACGGTTTAACATATGCAAGTCCATAAACATAATTCACCATATCAACAGAAGCAAAAACAAAGACCATCCTCTCGATAGATGCAGAAAAGGCATTTTATAAAATTCACCATCCTTTTCTAATTAGAACACTTGAGAATATAGGCATAGGTGGCACATTTCTTAAACTGATTGAAGCCACCTACAACAAACCTGCAGCTAATGTTAGACTGAATGGAGTAAAACTGAAAGCTTTTCCACTTAGAACTGGAACCAGACAAGTTGTCCTCTATTACCACTACCATTTAACATAGTGCTGGAAGTTCTAGCCAATATAATCAGGCAAGAAAAAGAAAAAAAGGGCATTGAAATGGGGGCAGAGGGCTCCAAAGAGGGCTCTCCCTCTTTGCTGACCATATGATCTTATACTTAGAGAACCCCAAGACTCAACCACAAGACTCCCAGAAGTGCAATATAGTAATGTCTCAGGATATAAAAGCCATGGATTTTTTAAAAGATGCTCGTAGGTTGTTTAAAGGCAGGGCATGGTGACTCACACCTGTAATCCTAGCACTCTGGAGGCATGTGGATTGCTTGATCTCAGGAGTTCAAAACCAACCTGAGCTAGAGTGAGACCCCGTCTCTAAAAAATAGTTGGGTGTTGTGGTGGGTGCCTATAGTCCCAGCTAATTGGGAGGCTGAGATAAGAGGATCACTTGAGCCCAGAGTTTGAGGTTGCTGTGAGTTATGATGCCATGGGACTCTACCAAGGGTGACAAAGTGAGACTCTGTCTCAAAAAAAAAAAAGATGCTCATGCCCAAAGCCTCACTGCTGACTAGTGACATCAGAATCTCTGGGGATGTACCTGTGTCTTGGATCCTTTTTTCCTTAACTCCCCAGGTGATTCTAACATTCAGACAGGGGTGAGAACCTCTGGGTTCTGTATGTAGCATGCTGCATTCTCTATAAAGGATATGAAAGAAGTTGTCCCCTGCTGTGGGAACACATAGTAGTTGGTTCTATAGTCTCAAGGCATTGTCCAGAAGAGAAAACTGTATGCCTGGATGCTGAGATACTTTATTTGTTCCTGTTCTTTTTAAATTTTCAGATCTTTCTTACTGTCACAGCTGATCTGAACTGTAACCTGTTCTCCAAAGAGCAGAGGGCACACATAACCACTCTCTGCCCTAATGTCAGAAAAATGGAGGGCCGCAATGGAATTGAGAAGGTGTATGGTGACTTCCAAGATATTGAAAAAATATATCACTTCTTGAGTGAGAAGTTCCTAGAAAGTGAGCAGAAACATGAATCAAAAATGGAAAGGAAGAAGGTACTCAAGGAGCAAGATTGGAACAGCTACGTTTCTCTTGAACCAGAAACCAAGTCAGAAGAGCAGAAAGATAAATATTCATTTTCAAAAATGGAAAGGGAGAAGGCAATCATGAAGCAAAATTGGAACAGCAACATTTCTCCTTCTGTGCCAGAAACTAAGTCAGAAGAAAAAGGCAATGGTTTTGAAGTTCCCTTGACTTTGTTTGAATACTTCAAATTTACCCATCCTGATAAAATAGACTCAATAGAGAAAAAATTCGATATAAACATCAAAATCCAGGAGCCTTCTCCAAATATGGTCTCTATAGACTTCATTACAAGTGGATCAGGTAACCTAGAAGCAGCTCGTGAGTCTTTTGTTAATGAATTCCAGAAGAACGTAGAAGGTCTGAAGCAAGAATGTTTCTCTTTAGCAAATAGTAAGCAGGCAAATAAAATCAAACAGAAATTGAATCTCCAGTTTACAAAACTCCTTATAAAGGAGAAAGGAAAAGAATTAACTCTCCTTGGGACCCAAAATGACATTTCAGCTGCCAAACAAAAAATCTCAGAAGCTCTTGTCAAGACACCTGTGACAATATTGACTAAAGGTTGCATGACCAATGGAATTGAGGTTGACACGGATCGCTTTAAACTTTTAGAAGCTGAATTACTCCAGGAGATATCAGAGATAGAGAAAAGGTATGACACTAGCAGTAAGGTTTCAGGAAAAAAGCAAAAAATCCACATTCTATTTGAACCTAACAACCAGCAGGTAGATCTATCTGTGCATGCTTATGCAAGTTTCATTGATGCCTTTCAGCATGCCTCGTGCCAGCTGATGAGAGAAGTTCTTTCACTGAAACTGTTGAACAAGGAGAGAAAGCACTTATATGGGACCAAGTTTGCTGATGACTTTAGAACAAAGTATCCAAATATACACTTTGTGCAAAGTAAAGAGTCAGTGACTTTGACTGGTTTGCCAAATCACCTTGCAAAGGCAAAACAGTATATCTTAAAAGAAGGGGGAATGTCTCCAGTGGCTGGAGAGAAATTGAAGGAGGATCACGAAACACCCATGGACATTGATAGTAATGATTCAAAAGCAGATTCCCTCTCATTCAAAGGCTCTGTGAGATCTGAGGCTTCAGAAGTTCACAAGAAGGAAAAGGACATCTGCGTCATCTGTATGGACACCATTAAGAACAAACAAGTACTACCAAAGTGCAAGCATGAATTCTGTGCCGCTTGTATCAACAAATCCATGTCATATAAGCCAATTTGCCCTACATGTCAGACTTCATATGGTACCCAGAGAGGAAATCAGCCAGATGGAAGCATGCATGTCACTACGTCACCACGGTCACTTCCAGGCTATGAATCCTGTGGCACCATTGTGATTACTTATATTATGAATGCAGGTGTACAAACAGTAAGTGTTTTGGAGGCCCCTGGGTTTCTTTCCATTATCTTAGAGATTACCAGAGCAAAAGAGACTGTCCTGTTGACTCTTGGCCCCTGGATTTCCCAGGGACCCAGGGAATTATTTCCATGGTCAAATGCAAGTATTGGGATAATGGTAAGGTCACTGTGTTTGCTTATTACTTAGGTATCTGTTGTGTCTTATTTATTTATTTATTTGCAGTTTTTGCTGGGTTTGAACCAGCCACCTCTGGCACATGGGGCCAGCGCCTTACTCCTTTGAGCCACAGGTACCGCCCGTGTTGTATCTATTTTTTAAGGCAGAAAAACGGTGGGTGGAGATTCTGCCTTAAGATTAGGGAAGGGGAAATAAGAAAAGTGGATACTGTTCCTGGCATCCAGGAGAAAGGAGAAATTTGAATTACTGGGAATATGGGCAAAACTTCAATACTTTTCTCTATCTACAAATGAACATACTTGTACATATAGTACAATTTAAATAGGGGACTGTTTTCACATGACATTTTCTTGCTTTCATACAGGAAGA
>NW_003852484.1:3362558-3377442 GCF_000181295.1 Otolemur garnettii | reverse complement strand
AAAGCCCCAAAGGTCTCTGTAATTTTGCTACAGAGGTGTCATTTCTCATTCTTATGTCATCTTTGGGGTTAAAGGTGAGTCTGAAATCATCATCCATGTTGTTCAGTTGGACTACTATCTCTGGAGTGGATCTTTAGTTTTTCATTTTCCCTTTAATTTCCCTATAATTTAACTTTCACCTGTGAAAGTGAAATTCTAATGTAAATTGTAGCGGGGTGGGAGGGCTTTGGTTACAGAAAATTAGAGACCCATACTTCCCTCCATTCCCCATGGTAAGAAAGTGGTCAGGAGCAGAGACCGGGCTACCTTTGGTAATAATAGGCATTAAGGCTATTATTTTTAATGACACAGAGCCTGCCTTAGTCCTTTGTGTTCTTAAAAGGAATACCTGAGGCAAGGTAGTTTGTAAAGAGCAAAGGTTTCTTTGGCTCACAGTTCTGCTGGCTGGAAGAATGGCCATCTGGTGAAGGCTTGGGCTGCTTCCACTCTTCCAGGAAGCAGAGAGGAAGGAAGACCACAAGGGAGAGGTGCCATGCTCTTAGAACCTTAACCATTTCTGGTGGGAACTGATAGAGGAAGAGTTCACTCATTACCACTTAGGAGGACAGCACCAAGCCTTTCATGGAGAATCTGCACTCATGACCCAGACACCTCCTATTAGGCTCTGCTGCCAACATTGGGGATCAGATTGCAACATGAGATTCTGAGGGAGTCAAACAAACCAAACTATAGCAGTGCTTAATAAATATGTGTTACCTGACTGAAGTTGGCAATGACCCAGCAGTGGTAGGGATATATGCTTCCAGAATTTTCAGCAGAGGCAGGAGTAAGGAATCGATTTCTGGAGTCCTCACCACTAATTTGGAAAATTGTGGATTTTTTTGTTTTTAAGAGACAAAATTTCATGATGCCCAGGCTGGGCTTGAACAGCTTGTGCTCAAGCAATCTTCCCACTACTTTCCGAGTAGTTGAAACTACAAGCAGGAACTACCATGCCCAGCTTGTGAGTTTCTTACTCTGGAATACTTGGTGCCTGAACTCTGACCAGGCTCCTAATGTGGGTCTTTGCTCCCTGTTCCTTGTAACCTGCCATGTTGGATGCATTTGCCCTACCACAGTAATGCTACGTGTTTCTGAATATTGCTTTCCTCTGGATGTTTTTGTATTTTTGAATATATCCTGCTTCCAAGTTTGAGATAAATAACCCTACTTTCATTTCCGTCTTCTGTCATTTTGTAGTAACTCTAGTGCCCATTCTATTAGTTTTTTCATCCCTCAGTTACGTCCCACCACTTGATGTTTTTGTCCTTAAAATCTATCTCCCTGATACTCTCTCTCTTTTTTTTTTTTTTTTTTTTTTTTGAGGATACTCTCTCTGGAAAGAAAAAAGGTGAGAGTTAAGCCTACTATAAGGAATATATGATGTATCAAATTTTACTTTTAAATGGTTCTCCAAGTAAAAGTTATAATAGCAAATTATCTGATTATCCATGTTCTAGCCTCTCTCCAAAAATGGCAAACAAGATGTCATCTTATTTTCCTAAAGATACACACACACAAACATAATTTCTTTTGTCAGATAATCATAGGTCACATGTACATTATACTTTGTCCCTTTTATAAGAGCTTTACATATGTACTGATACAACTAGTGTCCCCATTTTATAACTGGGAGAACTGATGCACAGAGAGGATAAAGAACTTGCCAAAGGTCACATAGTAAATAAACAAATGCTGCAATTTGAACCAAGTAGTCTAGCTCCAGGGCTTCTTCACCCCAGAGTGGTAATACCTCCTGCCACAGGTACTTCTCCATGGAGCAAGCTAAAGAGATCCCTTTACTATGAGCTTCTCTCAGAAATGGATTCTACAGAGTACTCACACGCAAAGCAAAATTTCCTCTAAGGAAGACCTTTTAGAAGAACTTTAAAATGCAGAATTTTTTTTTTTTTTTTGTCCAGAGAGGAAGCTTAAGCTAAGTGATATGCCTTTTTAAAGAGAAAACAGATTATACATTTAATTTTTGGTGATTCATTGGACGATTTACTATTGTACTTGATTATTTTCTATCTACTAATCTTTTATCTCAATCCAAAGAGGCAAATTTTGGTTTCTACTAGATTGTGGATCCTGGATTACAGTGTATGTGCATGTGTGCAAGTTCTATGGTGAGCATGGTTGTTAAGCATTTGGATTACTGCTTTTGCTTTTTGGAAGGTGTTACCATCTGCATCTGCTTTAAATAAAGTTAAACCCATATTTGGAACAGATTATTTGTATTGTTTACCCTACTCCTTTTTTCTCTTTCATTAGGTTGGGGATTTCCTGTAACACAATATACAATTGTATACTATGTGCATGGACATCTATTGATTTTTGTATATAGCAGCTTACTACATATTATCACAGTAGAAACGAACTATTCTTGAGTTCACTGCTACCAGTTTTAACTGTAAAAGTCACATTTCTCAATATTTTTTCTTTTATAACATAGGTTACAGCAAAGATAAAAGTAGGCTTCAGATTTCATTTCATCTTTTCACTCTCTGTAGAGAAAGCATATGCAATACCTTACCAAGCTAGACTTGCCTTGGCCTGCTCCTAGAGTTTGTTTTACCTCTCCAGCCTCAGGGCTGAATTACCCAGAGAACTCCATGAGCACCAGCAGATTAGAGTCACCTTCCTTTGCAAAGAAAAAAGAAAATTGAAAAATAACACTGAGATAGTCGATGTTTCTCTAAAAATAGCATTGAAGTAGTCATTAGGAGAAAAATCAGACCTTTATTGGACTTCCTTATACTTATCTGAATAGTTTAGTACGTTTTTGGTTTGATTTCCTTTTTTAACAATTAAGTCATTTTTATTGATCGAATCTAAATCACAGAGCTTGAGACAAAGCCTTAAGATATTAACCATTTGGGAGTACAAGTCCAAGGATAAATAAAAGGGAAGTGAGGCAGAGTAAGATGCAGTGCAGTGCTGAGCTACTGCTTACTGAGGAGCCTGACGCGGCTGACCTGGGGATCGCATTTGGGGAACTACTGGCCTAAAAAATAGAGTTTAAACTCCACAACACAGACATCAGATATTTCTCATTCTGCTTTGCTTACTGTATGTCCCTTCCTCATCACGAAGCCCCGATAGTCCAGTCACACTAGACTATCCACTTTTCAAAGTAGTCCGTACTTTTCATTTTTTCTGTGCTTTCTCTCCAGAGACCCAAACATCACCCATTAGGCTCCACCTCCAATACTGGGGATCAAATTGCAACGTGAAATTTGGAGCCAGAGCCAAACAAACCCAATTATAGCAGTGCTTAATAAATTTGTGTTGCCTGACCAGGTTGCTAGTAACCCAACAGAGGAATATACGCTCCTTAAATCCAGAGAGAGAGAAACACACTTCATCCTCATTCTTCACTTAGAAATCTCCTATTCTTCATTTGATATCTCAAAAGCCACTACTACAGGAACTTTCCTTCAATCTTCAAATTACAACGAAGCATTGATTTCCCTGTTGTCCTAATACTTTATGTGTATCTCAATGCAGATGTAATATCAAAATCCACTTACCCTGCTGTCTGCCTTGGAGGTGGTACAGGCATTGACCCTGTAAGTCAGGCATCCTCAAACTACGGCCTGTGGGCCACATGTGGCCCACCTAGGACATTTATCCTGCCCACCAGGTGTTTTTGCCGCTGCTGCCTGTCCCGCTTAGCAGCTGATTCATCCCGGGGCCCGCAGTCCGGTCCTCCAACGGTCTGAGGAACAGTGAACTGGCCCCCTGTTTAAAAAGTTTGAGGACCCCTGTGACTGCATCATCTCCATTCTCTCATTGCTATTTGGGTTCCACAAGGGAAGGCACCAGCCAGTATTAAAGGGTAGGAGGAGACAGTGGTTGAGGTTGTCTCTGTAGCCAGGGCTCTGCCCCAGGGCACTTTCTGGTGGGTATAGCTCTTACCAGGTATCCCTCCCTTTCGCCTTCTGCCTAGATGGAAAGGCAAGGCTGGGACTGCTTCATAAATCCTTAAAATTCTCTTCAGTTGCCCATTTTGGGTATATCATCTATGTCCTACCCAGACCTTCTGTGGTACAAATAGCTGTATTAATCTCTGTTTCCTTTCTTGGTGCCCTCACTTCCACCCTCACCCCAAAGAGAAGGGATCTGTGTCTACTTCATCTTTTTTTTTAAATCTTAATTTCAGAGTTTTGTTGTATTTTACTAAGGGAAAAGTAGGATAGTTATACAGTTTTCTTTCTCAATCAGTTTTGAAAATCTAAAGTACTTGCAAATTCTTAGAACACCTTTATCCAGCGCTGGGCAGGACAGGTCCCTGTCTGACTCCACCCATCGCAAAAAGAAAAACGATTTTAAAATAAATAATCTTTAATTAATCTTTAAAATTAATCTTTAAAAAAGACAGAAGAAAATAATCTTTAAAAAAAAATACCTTTACCACCATAGTAGAACAGTAAGTTCTAATAATGAAGTTCTTAATAAGCAATGGCTTACCAATAAAAACACATTCAAAATAGCTATAAATGCATTCTTTATAAGTGATTCAGCATATTTTTATATCATGTTCACTTATGCTTAGAATTTAAGTAAGTAGATTCATTACTCTGGTGGAAATACAGGAAATCTCTCATTCATGCAATATGCAGGGATAATATTCAAGTCAAAGGGAAAAAAATCCCACTCCTGTTCTTGTAAATGTGCCTATATATGATCATCGCCACGAGCAATGAAGAAACTCCTGAAGTTTCCCATGTCAGGAACACGTGCCAGCTCAGCAAAGCACCTGGTATTTATAATTGATTTATTACTAGATGTCATTTCAATAAAACTAAAATGAGCCCTGCAAGATAAACAAGAGCTTCCAATAGAATAAGGACAGTCAGTGATCAATGTAGTCATTGGGGCTGTTCCTTAAGGAGTGCAACTTTAAAGCTGCCAATATCAAAGGTAATTCTTTATATTAATTTATATGTAATTCCATTTAAATTTTTTATCCCAGTATAACATACGAAAATAGTCTCTCCAAAGCAAAACGTGTGGAAACATTTAAAATATAAGAAGTCTTTTCTTTTTTTTTGAGGCAGAGTCTCACTCTGTCACCCTGAGTAGAGTACAGTGCAGTGATGTCATAATTCACAGCAACCTCAAACTCTTGGGCTCCAGTGCTCCTCTTGCCTCTGCCTCCTGACTACAGCTGCCTTCCACAATGCCCAGCTTTTTTTTTTTTTTTCCTACTTTTAGTAGAGACGGGGTCTTGCTGTTACTCAGGCTGGTCCCAAACTCATGAGCTCAGGCAATCCACTGCCTTGGCTTCCCAGAGTGCTAGGATTACAGGTGTGAACCACTCACTAGGCCCAAGAATCATTTTTTTTAATCACTTTTTTTTTTTTTTTTTGCGTGGTTTTTGGTGGGGGCTAGGTTTGAACCCACCACCTCTGGCATATGGGGCCGGCGCTCTACTTCTTTGAGCCACAGGCGCCACCCCCAAGAATCAATTTTTTAAGTAACTGATCAGATTTCATAGGCTACTCTGGGAAACAGGATCTTGCTGGATAAAATCTTTTTATTTGGTGACTTTTCGCAAGCACTTAACTGGACCAATTATTCTGTGTGTTGTTCTAAGAGCTCACCAGAACATAGATCATACCATATAGGTAGTAAAGAAAGATAGAAGATAGAAAGCTAGTTTGCACCATCCTTCTTTCTGATAATATGGTAGAATATCTTCATTCATGATGGTCATGGGGTCATAGAGTCCTGGTCCACTCATCACTGGTCTATTCATAGACCTCCAAATATGACATGCCAAAAGGGGCACGTTGAGACCCAGTGTAAGCCACTCTGCTGCACAAAGAAACATGACACAGAAGTAAGCATGCATGAGCTACTCTGGAAGTGCAAGGGGATTCCGGGTATTACACTGGTCTGTGGGATTCTTGTAATTAGTCTTCAGCTCATCAAATGCTATTATAATGTGCCAGATGACAAAGAAGATGAGCATAGCACTGAGCAGCAACGACTGCATGCAGCAGAAGGCCTTGAGTGTGAACTCCATGGCCAGGGAGGAGAAGGAGCAGCCTTGGCCCAGCTGGCCAAGGCAACCTTTGGCCCTCTGGGGAAAACCATTCACCTCCCCCAGGCCACAGTCCTCATCTTTATAATCTTAACACAGTGTCAAGCAGATCAAGGACCTTCCATGTAGGTTGGTTGAATTAAATTAAAATAATGTCTTTTTTTTCTTTTTTTTTTTTTTTGCAGTTTCTGGCTGGGGCTGGGTTTGAACCCACCACCTCTGGCATATGGGGCCAGCACCCTACTCCTTTGAGCCATAGGCACGGCCCTAAAATAATGTCTTATCAAGCCAGAGAGGAACTTGATTACAGCCCTGTCTTGTGGGGCACAGAGAACCCAGTGTATTTTTCTAAAAATGGGTGTGTAGCATGTGATAATGGAATGCCCAGCAGAAAAGGAAACTAATACTGTGCCAGGCATTCTACAGCCTTTCTCGCTTAATCCAGCACCACCATGCCATGAAGTAGTTACAGCTGTGCCCTTTGTACAGATGCAATTGACTGAGGTAATAAATTAATAAATTGCAGAGCCCAAGACTGTGACCCATAATTTGGCAATAACACTTTTCCCAAAATGGCAATAGTCTTGGGGCAGCTGTTTGCAACCTCTAGAACAGGAACCCAACCTTTAGCTGAAGCCGTTTTCACAGAAAAGAAAGCGAAAGAAACTCAAGACATAATAAGTCCGCTGGGTGGGGCTGCCCTGGCAGTCCCAGGGAACTAGCAGAACAGGAGGGTGGCTACGCCGGGCTCCTTCCTGCCGCGGGTCTAAGAGTTGGGGGCCTCAGGTCCCCCAGACGAACTTCCACACCGAGTGCAGGAGCACTTCCAGAGCCGGACTAGATCGCGAGGCTGGGAGTGTGAGGGCCAGCAGGAGCCGGGGAGATTCTTCCTGGCGCTCTTCCTCCGGGAGGATGGTGAGAGGCAGGAGGGGCGGCGCGTGGAGAGGGTGCCCGGACTGCCCCACCAGGCTCCAGGTGCCTGCGAGACCTTGAAGCCGGAGCAGGCGCGGTGACCCCAGGCCTGGCAGACACGCTGACTCGGGGCTGCCTGTCCGGAAAGAGAGTGCTGTGCCGGGCATCGTTTTCCAAAGCAGTTGTTGTCTTTTATCCCCCCTCTCAAATTTTAAAAGTTGTCTCGGTTAGGTGGATCTGCTTTTTTAAGAAAAGTTTTTAAGCTCTTTGTAAATTAGAGATATTTATTAGTCCTTTATCTGTGTGTGATATGTGTTATGAATATTTCCTTCTAGTTTTGGATATGGTGGCTTTCTTTGACACTCAAACGGTTTCATTTTATATAGTAAAATTCACGAGTTTTTTTATTACATCTTTATATTACATATTTTAATATGTAACTTTTACTCCTGCTTTGCCCCATACCCAAGTTATGGAGAAGTTCACTCATGCTTTCTTCTAGTACTTGCACTGATTTATTTTTTAATATTTAAATCTCTAATACATTTAGAGTTTGTTCTTATGTGTGGTTTGAGGGACGGATCTAATTTTATCTTTTTTCCAAATGGGTATCAGTTTTCCCAATGAGATTTATGAAAAACGTTATCACTGCCCCAGTAACTTGAAATAGGTATGTAGTTAGGCTATTTCTGGACCTTCTGTTTTATTCTATCCACCTGTTTATTTCATCCCCTTTAGAGAGACTTTGTAGTACTTTATTTTTTTGTTTGGAGACAGAGTCTCACTCCATTACCTAGGCTGAAGTGCCCTCGTGAAGTGTTTTTCATTTTTAATTTTGTACAGACAGGGTCTCACTGTTGCCTTGGCCAGTGTCAAACTGCTGGCCTCAAGTGACACTCCCACCTTGGCTGCCCCAAATGCTGGGATTACAGGCTGAGCCACTGGGACCTGCAGGATGCTTGGATGTCAGAGCTTGTACCGCTGGAGTGCTCCCATCTCAGTGTTTTCCTAGCTATTCTTTTTTAATTTTTCCTTTGAACTCTTCTGATTTATGATCAGTGTTAAAAAAGAAAGCTCATTGGAATTTTTATTTGGATCACATTAAATTTATAAATTAAATTACAGAGACCTGACACCCTGAGGTGGTGTTGAGATGTTCTAACCAAAACAAAGGATGTGGATTAATATTGAAGGGAGAACGTGAGTAGGCTTTCATCGCCGCCATGGCTGAGCTGATCCAGAAGAAGCTGCAGAGACAAGTGGAGAAATACCAACAGCTACAGAAGGACTTGAGTAAAGCCATATCATGGAGGCAGAAGCTTGAGGCACAACTAACAGAAAATAATACCGTGATGGAGGGACTGGACTCGCCGGATATGTCCAACGTGGTCTTTAAACTTCTGGGTCCTGTGCTGGCCAAACAGGCGCTGGGGGAGGCTCGAGCCAGAGCGGAGAAGAGGCTGGAGTATATCACAGATGAAATTAAGCGATGTGAATTCCAGCTCCAGGACTTTGAATGGCAGTCAGAGCAACAGTGGGAAACCCTTGCTCAGCTACAGCAAGAGTTCCAGCTGGCCCGGGCAACAAAGGCAGGAGCTCCTGGGAAGCCCTGACCCGATGGTTGGTGGGAGGGAGAGAATGAGGCAGCTCTCAGATCTATAAAATAACCTGCTTTGTTTTCTGACCAGCCATTTCTATCTTACCTGTCTCCATTCAGCTCTCTAGCCGCTTCCACCTCATATGTACTCTACTTTTGTTACTCCCTCAGGTCTAGACTTTTGCAATTGGAATCTCTCTGTGCCAGGGCAATCTTTTCTGTCTTGAAATTGAACTCTTAAACCTGTTTCTTACCTGTGTATACAACCCTAACTCTCCCTTATCTTGGTTGGCATGACCCTTTAGGAAACGCAAAAAATGACATTTATAATATAGCATGTTGTTAGGAATGCCAGTTTAATTAAAGAACTCACAATTCTCTATAAAAACAAAAAACAAACAAACAAAAAAGGATGTGGGCCAGGCATGGTGGCTCACGCCTGTAATCCTAGCACTCTGGGAGGCCAAGGCGGGTGGTTTGCCTGAGCTCAAGAGTTGGAGAGCAAGACCCCATCTCTAAAATTAGCTGGGTACCTGTAATCTCAGCTACTCAGGAGGCTAAGGCAAGAGAACTGATTGAGCCCAGGAGTTTGAGGTTGCTGTGAACTATGACACCAGAGCACTCTACCCAGGGTGACAAAGCGAGACTGTCAAAAAAAAAGAAAAGGATGCCTTATCTTTACATAAAACAACATTTCTTGTTAAATTTGGGATTTTTCTTGCTTGTGTAAATGAAGTTTTCTCATTCTCTGTAGTTTCCAATTATTTACATAATTGAATATTTAGACATTTTCTTTCATTTTAAAAATTAAGCTATAATTTATGTACAACAAATTCATACTTTTTAGTGTACATTTCTCTGAGTTTTGACAAATGTATACCACCACAATGAAGATATAAAAGAGTTTGATCACCTCCTAAAATTCCTACTTGTCCCATTGTTATTAACCCCTTTGGTGAATTCCTGGCAGCCCCTGGTCACATTTTGGTCTCCATAGTTGCAGAACATTAAACCGTGTAATGAAATCATACATTATATAATATTTTGAGTCTTAGATATCACTAGTTTTCTACTGCTTTCTAATTAAATTCCATTGTGGCTAGAGATAATATTTTCTATTATTTGAATCCATTAAAATTGTTATATTACTATTTGTTTTAGAAACAGAATATGGCCTATCTTGGTAAATTCCCATGCACACTTCAAAACAAAGCGGGTTCTGTTGTTGGGTAGGATATTCTATAAATGTCATTTAGAGTTGGTTGATAGTGTTGTTCACGTTCTCATATCCTAATTTATTGTATGACTACTTGTTCTATTAATTATCAAGAGCAGATGATAAAATCTACAATTATAAGCATGGGTTTATTTCTTCTTGGGATTTTATCAATTTTGGCTTTGTGTATTTTTGAAGCTTTGTTATTAGGTATACTATGTATAAATGTTGAGGATTATTATTTCCTCTTGATGAAGTGATCCATTTGTCATCATAAAATGACATTCTTGTCCTTTGTAATATTTGTACTAAAATGTACCAGTTTTCTTTCTTATTTATTTATTTTTTGAGGTAGGGTCTTGCTCTGTTGCGCAGGCCAGAGTGTAGTGGTGTAATCGTACCTCACTGCAGCCCCTCCAGGCTTGAGTGTTCCTCCTGCCTCTGCCTCCTAGTATCCTGCCTCAGCCTTCAAGTAGGTGGGACTACAGGTACACACCACCACACCTGGATAATTTTTATATTTTTTTGTAGAGGTGGGGTCTTACCCTTGTTGAGGCTGGTCTTGAACTTCTGGCCTCAATCAATCTTCTTGCCTTGCAGTCTCAGAGTGCTAGAATTATAGGCATGAGCCACTGCCCCTGGCCCCCTTTCTTTTAATTTTCAGAAATTGTGACAAAGTACATATAACATCAGATTTACCATCTTAACCATTTTTAAGTGTAGAGTTCATTAGTGTTAAGTATGTTTACATTGTGTGCAACCAATCTCCAGAACTTTTTCATTTTGCAAAACTGAAATAGTACATTATTTGTATTTTCATGACTAACTTATTTCACTTAATGTAATATCTTCAAAGTTTACCTGTTTTATAGTGTATGTCAGAATTTCCTTACTTTTTAAGGTTGAATAATATTCCATGCTATGTATATACCACTTTTTATTCACTCATTGACCCAGGGATGGACATTGGGTTGCTTCCACCTTTCAGCTACTGTGGGTAACGCTACTGTGAATATTTGTTGTCTCTGTCACCTTGGACTGCTGTGACAAACGTCAGAGACTGGATGGCTTAAACAACAAACATTTATTTTTCATAGTATAGAGGCTAGAAGTCTGAGTTCTTGGTGCCAGCCTGGTCAGGTTCTTAGTACAGACTCTCTTCCTGGTTTGTTGTTAGCCTCTACTGGCTGTGTACTCACATGGCAGAGAGAGAGAGCTCTAGTCTCTTATCTTCTTATAAGAACATTAATCCCATCATGGGGCCTCTGCCCTTCTGACCTCATCTAAACACAATTATCTGCAAAGGACTCAGATGCAATCACAATATCTCATTGTGGTTTTGATTTGCATTTTCTTAATGACTAATAACATTCAGAATTTTGAATGCCTTAATTGACCATTTATATGTCTTCGTTTAAGAAATGTCTGTTTATATCCTTTGCTGATTTTTAAATTAGGTTATTTGGTTTTTCATTGTTGAGTTGTAAGAGTTCTTTACATATTCTATGTACAAATCATTAGCTATATGATTTTCTCTGATTTTGTGGGTTCTCTTTCCACTTTCTTGATGGTGTTATTGTTTTTATTTTCAATTCTCTTAACATGTAGTTGTATTTGTAAAGAATAACTTTTTCGGTAACTTTTCATGTCTACGTTTATCCTCATTTCTTTTCCTCACCTTATTTCGTTGACCAGGAAGAGTTCCAGCGTTCCAAATAATGTACTGAAGGAAGGGATGACAACATAAAAGTGATTTTGTTTTGTTTTTGGTTTTTACTACTCCTTAGAAGAGTGATGCTCATGTTTTCTTCACTGTGAATACTCTTGATTTCTGAGTTCAAAACAAGATGCTTTTTTTTTTCTTTGAGGCAGAGTACCACTCTGTTGTCCCAGCTAGAGGGCAGTGGTGTCATCGCTCACAGCAACCTCAGACTTTTAGGCAGAAGCACATGCTACCACGCCTGGCTAATTTTTCCATTTTTTACAGAGATGTGCTTTTGCTCTTGGTCTTGAAGCTGGTCTCAAACTTCTGACCTCAAGTGATCTTCCTGCGTTAGCCTCCCAAAGTGCTAGGATTATAGGCCAGGCCTCTTATGAGACTTTATCATGCTAGAGGAAGTCCCTTTATTTCTCTCTGAAAGATTAAAAAAAAAGGAAAAAACAACAATGAAAAATGGAAGCCAAAGTCTCTATTCTCCCCTTCATTTGTAACAAAGGTCTACTCATACCCTGTCTTCTTTGCGAATGTGAAGCATTTCTGTATTTGGTTACATCAGGAGACTGCCCTTTCATTATGCAGTCACTTCTTTCTTGTCAGTAACAACTTGTAGCTCTATTAATCTAGATCAGTGAAGGAACACCATCATTCACTGTCACGTTTGTGACTTTTTCTCCCTTGATTTGATGAGTAAATCTGACTTTACCAAGTAAAATGTTTAACTTTATGTATTCAATTTAGCCAGAGATACTATTCTCATTGTTTTTTAAAAAAATAAAAAGGCAATCAGCAAAATCTGTTTTCTTCTAAGGTAATACATACAGAAAGTAATATAAGGGTCAAAGCCTTTCAAATCTCAAGTCTGATCTAAAAACTAACATCTTGAGTGTTTCTTCCTAAAAATCAGTTGGAAGACCCTGTGTAAAAATACTACTTTTCAGCAGAGTGGATAAAATGGAAGAAATGGAAGTGAATGAAATAAATGAATTTGCTAAAGACCTTTCACAAGCCTCTCTTTTCATTGAATTCCACAATATCCAAGTCATCAGGATTGAGAACATGCGATCTTTGCTCATAAAGTCTTTTAATGGCCTGTCCGAAGCCAATGTGACTTCAGGGTGGAAGTAATAGCCAATATTAAAGTTCCTGTCATCACTCTTCTCAAAAATGCTGGTAAGGCAGACAATATCTTATAACCTTTCATTTCCAAATTGTGGTAGCATCCTAGTTTGAGATTCTGGGCATCTAACCATGGGTCTTCTTTAAAAGTTGTGTTCTTTCTAACTCCCAGTAAGGGAGAGCTGTGAGGGAATATGTAGAATTACTTCTGCTACTGCTGGTAGCTATCATTTATCTAGTCCTTGCTCTCTGCCAGGCACTGTGCTAAGCTATTTTACTTACCTTATAACATATAGCTTTCTGAGATAGGAACTAATGATTATACCCATTTTACAGATGAAGAAATTGGGGCTTAGCAAGGATTAAGTAACTAGTAATCACTAGTACTAATCACTAGTACTTAATTACTAGTAATCACTAGTAAGTTGATTCAGATTTCCAAAGTAGACATCCTGACTTCTGAGTGTATTTTCTTAACCACGATACATGTCTTCTCAAATTTCCATTGAGTTTTAATAGTAGTAAGACTTCATTTTTAAGATGATATGTCCAAATAGTGATTAAGGTATGATGACATGTATAAGGGGGGCAGAGAGAAATTACATTTAGCAAACTGTATTGTATTTTTTTCTTTTAACAATATTGTATTATAATGATTATTACTATTATCAGATTACAGAGTGGCTGCTCATACTTGATTACATTTGGAGAGGTTATTTGATCCTTATTCTCCAAATGATCTCAAACTAGAGATAATTGTTGAAGATAGCTGTGCATTCAGCATAGGCAATGCATGTTAGATTGAAACTAACATTGTGAAATCTAACCTTACATAGAAACTTAGCATCTAAATTTTTAATTCTTAGTTATAGCCTAAAAATCAAATTGCTTCTAAAAATCTATTTTCTTTTCATATGAGATGAAATTACAGTGCCAATAAACAGTTGTTTTTGTTTGTTTTTTTTAGATGTCAGCACAGTTTTTACTGTTTGTGATGGACTCTATAAAGTTCGGCAACTCCAGATTTTCCCAGAACTTCTGGAATTCACAAGAAACCACTGAGACTGACAATATGCCACCTGATAGTGAAAATAATTATGTAACAATTTTCTTTGAAAGATAACAAAAAGAAGAAGTATGTACAGCATTTCCCAGAGGAGAGTTCAGCCCTTCTTGAGTTTTCTGACTATAAAGGTAACATTGATTTCTCTTGCTTCTGTTTTTGTTCTTTTTTAAGACATGCATGTAACAATATAACTAAATAGCTTTATCTCTTCTTTATTGATGTTCAAAATGATGATTAACCATTTGATGCATAAATGAAGTCAGATTCGTAGCTACACAGATGATTAGGAAACCCATCAAAGCTACCACATACTTGCTGTCTAGATGGCTTCCTTATCTGGCTGTCTAAAAGCATTTGACATAAATGTAACATATCCAAAATGAACTTCTCCCAACCTGCCAGCATTGCCCACAGGCTTTCCCAATCTCAGTTGATAGCAACCTCATTCTCCTGGCTGCTTGTGTCAAAACCCAGAAGTCATCTCCACTCTTCTCTTTCTCTCATATCCCAAATTCAGACCTTTAAGAAATCCTGTTCACCTTCAAGATAGAGTCAGAATCTGATCATTTCTCAAAGAGCACATTAAGCATTTGGAAAATTAATGAACCATTTTAAAGACAGTAATATTTTTTTGAGAAGACTTAATTGTGCCACAAAGTAACTTATAGCTTGGATAATATGACCGAATAAATACTACTTTAATGGTGATACCTCAGTTGCACATCTCCTCCCATTTGTGATCCTGAGGAAGAGGTGGTGAAGCCAAAAAGTACCCCTGAAACTATAGATGGGGATAGAAGACTAGGGGGAAAAGTGAGTGAGCTCGAGAGGAGAGAAACAGAGATACTATGTATGTCCTCACACAAGTTCAATGGAAACCAGTCAGGTAGGAGAGCCAAAAATTGAGAGCCTCTCTAGAAAGAAAAGGAGCTCAACTTTCAATAAGGGTGTCTTAGTCTTTTCAGGCTTCTATAACAAAATTCCTTAGACTCAGTAATTTCTAAACAAGGGGAACTTATTGCTCACAGTTTTAGAAACTGGTTTTGGTGTCAGCAGACACAGGGGCTGGTGAGGGATTATTCTCTGGTCCAAAGATGCCTTCTTGCTGCACCTTCACAGGGCAGAGGTGAAGAAGGCTCCCTGGAGTCTTTTTTTTTTTTTTTTTT
>NW_003852484.1:3351649-3361489 GCF_000181295.1 Otolemur garnettii | reverse complement strand
AAAAAAAAAATTGTAGATCCTTAGGACTAATACCAACCTTCCCAACATGCAGAATTAGAAGGCCCCTTCTCTCTCATCCATTTGTCACCTAGTTCTTATTGCTGCTATTGACTTCTTAAGGCCCTTTAAAAAAAAATTTTTTTTTTATCATGGTTATACTCTGGTAAATAGTTAATATTTAAGCATAGTCAATATTTCTGTGGATGACATGTTTAAGTTGGGTTGTCTGGGAGCCTCGATCTGCACTCGAGCCATTAGAGAAGTGAAGAAACCAAAAGGTGAGGCAGAGTAATATAGAGTGCAATGCAGCATTTTATAAATATTTTTAAAACCACACTGCACCACAAAAGTACATTTTATATCCCAACCAATCCCATGCTGTATATGAAATTAAAAGTGTTCGTTGCAATTTGTAAAAATAAGTTTTGTAACAATATATGCATTTCTTCCTAAGAAACTGATGCAATCTGTTTTCTGTTTGGTAGATAAGATTATATATACCACACAGACATATATATACACAGTTGTCCCTTGGTATCTGTGGGGAATTCTTCCAGAACCCCTTGAAGATACCAACACTCAGAGATGCTCAAGTCTCTTATATAAAGTGACATAGTATTTGCATATAACTCATGTACATCCTCCCATATACTTTAAATCATCTCTAGATTGCTCATAATATCTAATGCAGTGTAAATGCTATGAAATAGTTATTCTGCTATATTTTTGTATATATTGCTTTTTTTACTCCCCCCCAATATTCTTAATCCATGGTTTGAATCCACAGATGGGGAGCCCACAGATACAGAGGGCTAGCTGTATATACATATCTTTACAAGTTTTTGTTACGATTCTTAAAATTTATACTTCTGGCACAGAGGATAGAAGTGGGCTTTCAAGCAATGATTTTTTTGGAAAAAAAGGTTAGGGTATGGGGATTTTAGCCTTATCTTCACTATGTCTACCAGCCTGCTTCCTCAAACCATCCTAAGTAAGCGTATAATTTATGTTACTTTTTTATGCTGCCTAATAAATTACACCCAAATTTAAGTGTTTCTTTTTTTTTTTTTTTAAGATAGAGCCTCAAGCTATCCCCCTGGGTAGAGTGCCATGGCGTCACAGCTCACAGCAACCTCCAACTCCTGGGCTCAAACGAGTCTCTTGCCTCAGCCTCCCAAGTAGCTGGGACCACATGTGCCCGCCACAATGCCTGGCTATTTTTTGGTTGCAGCTGTCATTGTTGTTTTTGGTGGGCTTGGGCTGGATTCAAACCCGCCACCTTAGGTGTATGTGGCTAGCGCCTTAGCCACTTGAGCCACAGGTGCCGAGCCAATTTAAGTGTTTGCAATAACAAATGTTAATTTTCTCACATATTCTGTGGGTCAGAAATTTGGGAGCTGCTTAGCCGGGTGATTCTAGCTCAGAGTCTCTCATAGGTAGTGATCCAGATGGCTGAAGCTACAGTGACCTGCAGGCATGACTGGGATTGGAGGGTCTGCGTCCAAGTCGTGGCAGCTGCCAGATTCCTCAATTTCCTCTCCATAGGCTGACATGGCTGCTGGCTGACCCCAAAGTGAGTTATCTGAGAGAAGGCAGGAGAGAGAAAGAGCCAGCAAACCCAAAGCTGCAGTGCCTTTTATAACCTAGCCTCAGAAGTGACGCAGCCTCACTCTGTCATATTCTTTTTAATTTTTAATTTTTTTTTTGAGATGGAGTCTAACTCTGTTGCCCCAGGCTAGAGTGTGGTGGCATCAGCCTAGCTCACAGCAACCTCAAACTCCTGGGTTTAAACAATCCTCCTGCCTCAGTCTCCTGAGTCGCTGGGACTATAGGTGCCCACCACAATACCTGGCTAATTTTTTTATTTTTAGTAGGGATGGGGTCTCGCTCTTGCTCTGGCTGGTTTCAAACTCTTGAGTTCAAGAGATCCTCCTGCCTCAGCCTCCCAAAGTGCTAGGATTACAGGCATGAGCCACTGTGCTTGGCCACACTCTGTCGTACTCTATCAGTCACACAGCGACTCTGATGTGATACAGAAGGAAACTATGCAAAGGCTTAATGACCAGGAGGTAGGGATCATTGAGAGAAATCTTACACAATCCAAGAAGCTGCCTTCATCACCCTCTCCTTCTGGATTGTCACACATAAGCCTGCTATATAGAAAATCTAGAGCACCACAGCTATTAGAATCCCAAATCTATGGATTTAGATTCTTTTTTTTTTTTTTTTTTGAGACAGAGCCTCAAGCTGTCCCCCTGGGCAGAGTGCCGTGGCATTACAGCTCACAGCAACCTCCAACTCCTGGGCTCAAGCGAGTCTCCTGCCTCCGCCTCCCAAGTAGCTGGGACCACAGGCGCCCGCCACAACGCCCGGCTATTTTTTGGTTGCAGCCGTCATTGTTGTTTGGCGGGTCCAGGCTGGGGATTCGAACCCGCCACCTTAGGTGTACGTGGCTGGCGCCTTAGCCGGTTGAGCTATAGGCGCCGAGCCTGGATTTAGATTCTTCTAGAGTTTACTAGCTGTATAATAATGACAAAGTTACCTCTGACTCCTATTTCCTCATTTAAAAAGTGGAGATAAAAAAATCTATCTCACAGGCAACACCTGTAGCTCAGTGGGCAGGGCACCAGCCACATACATCAAGGCTGGCAAGTTGAAGCCCGGCCAGGGCCTGCTAAACAACAATGACAACTGCAATCAAAAAATAGCTGGTGGGCGGTGCCTGTGGCTCAAAAGGGTAGGGCGCCTGTCCCATATGCTGGAGGTGGTGGGTTCAAACCCAACCCCGGCCAAAAACTGCAAAAAAAATAAAAATAAAAATAGCTGGGCATTGTGGCGAGTGCCTGTAGTCCCAGCTACTCAGGAGGCTGAGGCAAGAGAATTGCTTAAGCCCGAGAATTTGAGGTTGTGTGAGCTGTGATGCCACGGCACTCTACCAAGGGTGACATAGTGAGATTCCGTCTCAAAAAATAATAAAATAAAATAAATCTATCTCACAGGCTTGATGTGAAGATTAAATTATATGAGATAACATTTATAAGTGTCTGATACATAATAGGTATTTAGTAAATAAAGCTATTGCAGTTATCAAAGAGGGCACAAATGGGAAATACAAGCTATTAATTTGATGAGAAAAACCAGATAGGAGCTGGGTTTTGGATAGTTGTATGTCTCTGTAGATTTAGGGATAAAGTGCCCTGATATCTAAGTATTTGTGTCCATCATTTTGATATCATTATCATCTCTGACATAATAGTACTATAATAAAGTATTTCTATTAGTAAGATGTATTTAACAATACACTAGGGAATTAAATTAAGGAAAATGTGGGAGGCAAAATGCAAAACAGTTAACTTAAATGTAAAATCAGACCACTAACTGATGGTCCTTCTGCTTCCCGGAGATCTCTCTGTCTCCCATGTCGACTCATTCCCTCTTTGGGCAGTTCTATTATTTAAAAACCTAGCTTTATATTAAAGCCAAATATCTTTTACTGTAATTTTGCCTATGAGTCCTTGTTCTTCTTTTTTTTGAGACAGAGCCTCAAGCCATCCCCCTGGGTAGAGTGCCATGGCACCACGCTCACAGCAACCTCCAACTCCTGGGCTCAAGCGAGTCTCCTGCCTCAGCCTCCCAAGTAGCTGGGACCACAGGCGCCCACCACAACGCCCAGCCATTTTTTTTTTTTTTGTTGCTGCCGCCATCATTGTTGTTTGGCGGGCCCGGGCTGGGGATTTGAACCCGCCACCCTAGGTGTATGTGGCTGGCGCCTTAGCCGCTTGAGCCACAGGCGCTGAGCCAGTCCTTGTTCTTCTTTATGGAATTGTAGAAGGAAATCCTTTCTATAAGGTAGCCCTTCCAATTATGTATTGCCCTTGCACCCCACCCCACCCATTAATTCTGCTTCTGCAAGTTAAATTCATACACTCAGTTACTTCCATATATCCTCCTATGACATGGCTTTGAGTCTGTTCATAGCATCAGTTTCCTAGAAACTAGAACGTATCTAGTTTTCGTGATCCCTTTGCTAAGTTTGGTACCTTGAAGTAAGCACATCCCCAGTTTTCCCAGTGAAAAACAGACTGGGATTATTATTCACCACACATTCTTGTCACTATGTTTCTATTACTTTCACCCCCAAATTCATTATTATGTTTTTTTTTTTTAATGAATGGACTTTCTTTTTTTTTTGAGACAGAGCCTTAATATGTCACCCTCAATAGAGTGCTATGGCATAATAGCTCACAGCAACTTCAAATTCTTGGGCTTAAGTGATTCTCTTGCCTTAGCTTCCCAAGTAGTTGGGAATACAGGTGCCTGCCACAACACCTGGCTATTTTTTTGTCGTAGTTGTTATTGTTGTTTTGGCAGGCCTGGGCCGGGATCAAACCCACCAGCCCCGATATATATGGTCGGTGCCCTAGCTGCTGAGCTACAGGCACGGAGCCATGAGTGGACTTTGTTTTTAGAGAAGTTTTAGGTTTAGTAAAAAATAAAGTAGGAAGTAGAAAATTGGCAAATACCTCTGACCCTCAACTTCCCCTTTTATAATATTAACATCTTGCATTAGTGCAGTATGTTTGTTACAACCAATGAACCAATACTGATACTTTGTTATTAATTAAAGACCATCACTGACATTAGAGTTCACCTTTTGTGCTGTACAGTTCTGTTGGTATTGACAAATGCATAACGTCATGTGTCCACCGTTGTAATATACAGAATAGTTCCACTGCCCTAAAAAAATCCCCTGTGCTCTGCCTCTTCATCCCTCCCTTCTTTCCGCCAGTCTCTGGCAACCACTGATCTTTTTACTGTCTTTATGGTTTTGCCTTTTCCAGAATGTCATGTAGTTGAAATCAGACAGTATGTAGTCTTTCCAGACTGCTTTCACTTAGTGATATGTGTTTATGTTTCCTCCATGTCTTTCTGTGATGTCATGGCTCATTTCTTTTTAGCTGAAGGACGTTTTGGTTGCTTCCAAGTTTTGCAATTATCAATAAAGCTATGTGGCTGCCATAAACACGTAGGTGCAGGTTTTGTGCCAACAAGTTTTCAACACATTTGAAATAACAAGGGTAAATAACAAGGAATAATATTGCTGGAAGACTATATTATGTTGGAAGAGTATGTTTAATTTTGTAAGAAACTATAACACTGTTTTCCAAAGTGGCTGTCAGCAAAAAAAAAAAAAAAAAAAAGAACAATATGAAAACATTAACTCTTACAAAGTGGGCTGTCAGCAATAAATGAGAGTTTCTGTTGCTGCACAGTCTTGTCAGCATTTGGTGAGCTTTTAATTTATTTTTAATTTTTTTAGAGACAGAGTCTCACTTTGTCACCCTTGGTAGAGTGCCATGGTGCCTCAGCTCACAGCAACCTCCAGCTCTTGGGCTTAGGTGATTCCCTTGCCTCGGCCTCCCTAGTAGCTGGGACCACAGGCGGCCACCACAACGCATGGCTATTTTTTTGTTGTAGTTTGGCTTGAGCCAAGTTTGAACCCCCTACCCTCAGTATATGGGGCCAGCGCCCCACTCACTGAGCCCCAGGCACTGCGCTATCCCTCAGATTTATTTGCGTGATTTAGTGCTGGGCCACATTCTCTTTGTCCCACATTTGTTCATTTGTTTAGTTACTCTTTGTACATCTCTTAGCACTCTTTTTTTTTTTTTTTTGGTGCCTCTCTCAGATATCCCAGGGTGGGAGTCTCTTTTATTTATTAAGTCTTCTCATAATCCAACTGGTGTATGCCCTGCTGTTAAGGACTCACACTTGCAATCTTCTCCAGAGGATGTCTTTTGGGATAATGAAGGTGCCTTTCCTGGGAGTTTACATTCATCTCCCAATCGGATGGCACATAGACAGTAACTGTCTGGTATGAAGGTGCAATAACTCAGCTCCCTTTCCCAGGTGAGACAAACACTGTGATGCAGTTTATATGAATGTGGATCCCTGGGGGATCAGCCTAAACATGATTAACCTAAAACCACATTCTAGTTTCACTTCTTCTCCTCTGCCTTCAACGTTTACTTCCTACAGGTTTCTCTTGCTGGTACAACCTTAATAAATCACATACACATCCCGATCTCAGGCTCTGATACTAGGCAATCTGACCTAATTTTATGACTTCTTTGTGTTACAGAACACAATCATTTTTAATATTTTTAACTATTGTAACTGTTTTTTCTTTTATGGCAATAAAGTCTTATTCTGTTGCCCTGGCTAGAGTGCAGTGGTGTCATCACAACTTAGTGCAACCTCAAACTCCTGGGCTCAAGCAATCATCTCACCTCCACCGGTCAGAGTGCTAGGATTACAGGCATGAGCCACTGCTTTTTAAAATAGTAGTGTTGCCAGGTGCAGTAGCTCATACCTGTAATCCTAGCACTCTGGAAGACCAAGGTGGGTGGATTGCCTGAGCTCAGGAGTTTGAGACCAGCCTCAGCAGGAGTGAGACCCTGTCTCTAAAATTAGCTGGTCACTGTAGCCCGCACCTGTAGTCCCAGCTACTTGGCAGGATAAGGCAAGAGAACCACTTGCCCTAGAGTCTGAGGTTGCTGTGAGCTATGAGGGCCATGGCACTCTACCAAGGGTGGCAAAGTGAGACTCTGAATCAAAATAACTAACTTACTAAATAAATAGTGTCTTTATTTCTAATAGGTTGTTTTAAATTGCTTGTGTTTTATTGTTTGTATTTATTGAATCATGAAGGGTAAGGCATTTTCAGGAAAAAAAACTACCTTTCCAATTTTCCAATGAATGTCAATGGAAAAATTAGATTAATATGATAAAACTTTACTGCAAAGTGAACGCAAATGGAAGAGATATTCTGTTAGGTTAGGATTACCTCTATTGCAGTTTTGAATGTCTCATCTTTCATTGAACTGTTGACAGCAGCACCATTTTAGAAAGACACACTGTATTTCAGAGTCTCATTAGAATCGGGATTTCTTTATGTGTCAAAGGTATCTTTTACTCTTTGAAATATCACCATTTGATTCTGCCTGAATGATGTCAGTCCTGTGTTTTTATTTTTTTAGTGGTGGATACCTACTTGTCTTTGGTGAAAGCTATTTCTGCTGCCATGTTGTGAGTCTTTGGGCATAGCCTCGTGTGGAAGGGAGAAGCCCCTGAGAAAGTTGCCGGCGCCATTCCTTGTGTCTCTGGATCCACACATGTGGATGTTCATGCTGAAGAAACATCACCTGATTGGAACAATAAATTATAAAGTGGGAAGTTGTCACTGTGAGGTAACATGACCACAAGTCAGCTGTAAGGGACGGAGGTAACACTCAGGTCTGCAGCAACCAAATTCACTCAAAGAAGACTGAAAAATCAGTGTCATCAAGACCTGGAAGAAGATGTTCCTAAAAAATTCTCCTTCATCGTGTCTAAATATCAAGTTACTAAATTGAATGTATGGGAAGACATAAAAAATAGCACAGGGGATGACAGGATTTTGATTGAATTTGATATATGTAAGGAGATGGTCTTAATATTGATGGTTTGGAAGATGTGAAAAGAATTGTAACACAAAGACATTAATAGGGCAGCGCCTGTGGGTTGGTGGGTAAGGCACCGGCCCCATATACCGAAGGTGGCGGGTTCAAACCCAGTCCCGGCTGAACTGCAACAACAACAACAACAAAAGACATTGATAGAAAGTACCAACCAAAACATTGAAAAAATAATCAAATTTGACAGAGAAAGTGGCTGATTCATTTGAAAGGTTTTCTGGTCTTCACAAAATGGGACGTCATTGATACTGCTTTCACCCAACATACCAAACTGCATGCAGGAGAGTAGGAAGTGAAGAATGAAATTCCTGAGCAAAGGAAAAGGATTGCCCAGAAGTCTGTCCCCAAAGGCAGTGAAAAATTCTCTGAGACAATTTTAAGCAAAGAAAATTTATATCCTTTGTCATCAGATCACATATAGAAAATAGGTTTTATTTCATGCATTATCTCTGACCAAATGATAGTCTGGAGCTCTGCCTGGAGCTCTGTGTTGAGGAAGATTCTGAGACTGTATTTGGATTGATTGGGAAAAAAGTTCATTACCAATTAGTAATGTCTGTCTCTGAAATAAAAAATATGTGTCATGTTTTTACCATTCATAAGCATGGGAAATCCCATGAGGTAGATCAGCTCATGTTCTGTGAAAAGCAGTGCTGAATTGGGTGTGAAGAGACCAGAGTCAAGTATTGTGTCTTCCATTCGTTAGTAGTTTGACTTTGTGACTTCATCACACTGGTTTCATTTTCAGGACAATGAAGTTTCTAAACTGGATGATCTGTGATGACCCTTTAAATTCTAAAATTCTGTGACTGATTAATAGTCAAGCTTCAAATTTGTTATTGTGGAGAGGGTGCAGGGCTTGTGTCTTAGTTTGTGTTTCCCCAGAAGGGGACCTAGAGACAGGATTCAAGTGTGAGGGATTGAAATGGAAAAGTAAAGGAAACTTTTGGGTACATTATCAAATTAGCTCCCTCTTAATCCCACTGAAGAAACTCCAAGTCAATCTATTTGGGAGGCAAGGTTGCTGGGTGTTTTTACACCAGCTCTTGCCAATCATTGAATGAGGGCTGGTGGTGGGGCAGGTGGTGGGGCAGGTGCCTGCATTTCCTCTCTACTGTGCCAGTGATCGCTAAAGAAAGTCCCCAGGCAAGAAGTACAGATGGAAATGTGTACAGGGTGTGCTTAACTAGTAAGGGCTGGGGGATATGGACAGGGTCTGCTATGCCAGGATTCTTGGAGAAATAAAGTAAAAGAGCTCATTGGCATTTGGTATTAAATACAATTGATACTCAAACATTATTATAAGAAATTATCTCCTTTTGGATCTCAGAGCTGAGGTATGAATTGAGTAGAGGAAATTCGTGAAATCTACAGTTATTTTCAGTTTAGACCCCTACAAGGAGAGTCTTCAGATAGACACTGCCTAGTAATGCTTTTCTGTTTTCTCCACAGTCAAAAGACCATTTCAGCAAGAACGAGTATCTTTCAAACAGAAATGTTCTAGCTTCCATCCAAACCTGTGAAGGTCTGACCCTCAAATTGATAAGTGGAGATGTTCAGTTTCTCAGGGTAAGTGGTACTATTTAGTAAATCCACCAAGGAATGATGGTTCTAATTAGGTTTAGGGTCAAAGATTTAGGTCATGTATATTTGAGAAGTTGAACCCACCTAAAGTTCATGCAGGGATATATTTAACATCCTCTATGTATTCTTCCACGTGTACTCATGTGGAGGGGTCTGAGTTTCATCACAAACCAGTGTGTGCAAATACACTTCTTTTGTTTCTCTATAACTGTTCTTGACCTACTTTCAAGCCAGGTTTGTTTTTCTCTCGGCCTCCCATCAACATTAATGAGGAAGACATGTAAACGCCACACTATAAGGTCACCCTTCACAAACACATCCTATTGCTCCTGCCTGAGCATTTTCCAGAGACACAGGGAGAATAAGGAAGGATAAAGATTATTGTTTGGGTGCTAAATCCTCAGCTTGGTTCCTGCCTATGGTTTCTTTCCTATCACTTCCTTTTACTTGGAATTACCAATTAGGAAGGACAGGTCCTAAAGTCCATCTATAGTTGATATCCGTAATACTTCACCCTGGCTGCAGATCAGAATCATCTGGGTAGCTTTTTAAAAATATAGATGCCGGCTCAGCACCTGTGGCTCAAGTGGCTAAGGTGCCAGCCACATATACCTAAGGTGGTGGGTTTGAATCCAGCCCGGGCCTGCCAAACAACACTGACGGCTGCAACCAAAAAATAGCCAGGCATTGTGGCAGGCGCCTGTGGTCCCAGCTACTTGGGAGGCTGAGGCAGGAGACT
>NW_003852484.1:3339593-3351629 GCF_000181295.1 Otolemur garnettii | reverse complement strand
GCTTGAGCCCAGGAGTTGGAGGTTGCTGTGAGCTGTGATGCCATAGCACTCTACCCAGGGGCACAGCTTGAGGCTCCGTCTCAAAAAAATTAAAGAAAGAAAGAAAGAAAAAGAAAAATACAGATGCCCAGGCCTCACCCTAGAGTTCCTGACTTTAATTGGTCAGGTCTGTGGTGTAGTTGACAGTAGTTTTTGAAAGCATTCCAGGAGATTCTATCACGTAGCCAGGGCTGAGATTCACTGCTATGGATGCTTCTTCCGAATTCTGCAGCCCTCAAATTTGGACACTTGATATTTACCTTCAGGCGGCACACATTCCAAGTAATGAAAGGAGAGCCCTACTGAGAAATTTCAGGATTCTTCTGGATTATGAGCCACTGAAAATACTTGTTGCTTTTTGCTATAGCTCAAGATAGGGCAGAGGAGAGGGAGCCCCTGCTTCCTTCATTTTTCTCTAGCCAAGAGTCCTTAGATTCCATGCCACTCCTGTCCACATGATCAGAGCACTCACTTCCTTGCCCAAAGTCAAATTACCAGGGAATGAAGGGGTGTCAGTGAACACAAAATCTGAGTAAGAGGAGTGAGAGGAATTGAATATAGAACATCAAATGGTAACAGGCTAAGACCCCATCTTACCTAAGGGACAGTCTTAGCACACTGGAGAGCTGGATGCCTCTGGACAGGCTAGAATGGACACTACCTTCCTTCACTTTAGTGACTTCCCTTTGTCTGGGCCTTAAGGGCTGACCAGACCCCCCTTTAGATAGGCCCACTCTGTCTTTAGGTATGTTATTATGTTAAATTAAAAACAAGTATTTTCAGTTTCTGCCAGCCTAAAAGCGATTCTTTCTCACTTCCCATCTCTCTCAATCTTTCTGTTTTTATTCATCTGTTTCTCTCTGTCTTTCTCTTTCTGTCTCTGCCTTTCATTCTCACTTTCCTTCTTTCTCCATCTCTGTTTTTCACTCTTGTCTCTGTCTCTGGTCTCTGTTTCACTCATTTTCATAGTTCTATTCTGACTCGCTAGGTGTTGATTTGACAGTAGCAGTTAGTATATTTCCTTAATTTCTAAGTTTCGGGAGTCACCTCATTATGGTGTCTAAGTACTGATAACATCATAAACTCTTTGAGGGTAGGGCTGGCATGTTGGCATGAAAGGCAAAACGTATCTTGTGCATTACTCCATATTGCTTGGCAAAGTCACAGGTGCTCAATTGTTATGTACTGGCTCAATCTCTAACAAACTTCCTGTTTTCATTAAGGCCGATGTCATTGTCAACACTGTTCCCACGGATCTTCAGCTTGGAGGAGGACCACTATCTCTGGCTCTTTTGGAGAAAGCTGGTCTGGATCTCCAGAAGGAGTTAAATGCCACCACACAGCAAACATACGAGAAAGTGGGTAGTATGTTCATGACAAGTGGCTGTGATCTAGACTGCAAAGCAGTACTCCACGTCGTGGCTCCAAGCTGGAATAACGGAGCAGGGGCTTCTGAGCAGGTAGAGAAAGCCCTTAGTACTTCACCTCCTCTGGTAGCTTTGAGAATTTCTTTCTGGCTTGGGTCTCAACTAAGGCAATTTTGCTGCACAGGCTTGTTACGATTGCTATTGGTACCTAGTAGGTAGAGGCCAGGGATGCTGCAACACATCTTACAATGCGCACACCAGCCCCCATCAACAAAGAAATATTTGGCCCAGGTTGAAAAACCCTAGTATTGATTGAACCCAGGCTCTTTATTGAAATCTTTGCTACATTTCATGGAGACTCCATCACAACTATCTGTTATTTCATAGTAATTGACCCTTGGAAGTAGTAACAGCCACTGGGCTTTTCCAGGAGTGGTATCTAAAAAGTAATGTATTCATCCTTCAGGACAACAAAGAGATGCACCCAGAGCTGCATAAAAGAGAGTCATGCCCCCCCCCTTTTTTTATTGTTGGGGATTCATTGAGGCTACACAGAACCAGGTTACATTGATTGCATTTGTTAGATAAGGACCCTCTTATAATTGTTTTGTTAACATAATTCTCACCTTTACTCTTCGTCTAACCTCCCAACTTTATATTGGCAGAATATAAAAAATAGGTTTATGCTGTAGAAAGTACAGAAAAGTATGAAAATAAGGTGAAAATCATACTATCAGTCCCCAAGAGATAATTTTGGTTAACATTTTATGTATTTTCTTCAAGTCGATTCTATACACAATTATTTTTTAGTTGAGATTCTCTTCCAAACATTTTTTAATACTGCTTTTTTTCTTAAAGATTTTTCTCATGTCAAAACTCTTCATGGACATCACTTTTAGTTTCACTGAGGTTCCATTGTTCATGTAATCATTCGACACTATTGGACCCTCCCTTCCTGAATAAGTTTGACTCTCCCTGGGAAATCCTCTCCCCTTTTGTTGTTTTCCCTTTCTAACTTCCCAGGCCCTAAGAAAGCCAGCAGTAGCAGAGAGGTCCTAGTCAGAGTTGCTACAACTGTGGCTTTTTCTGTTTTCTACCAGTTGGAGCCCTGAACTGTGTTATTGTCCTCGTACATTTCAGATCATGGCAAATATCATCAAGACGTGTTTGAGGACTGTAGAAGAACAAAGTTTCTCATCGATCACATTTCCCCTGATTGGAACTGGAAATTTGAAGTTTCCCAAAGCTACTTTTGCTGAACTAATCTTTTCAGAAGTGTTCAAATTTAGTAGCAGTTCTTGGCAGAAAACCTTAAAAGAAATTCACATTCTGGTATATACATGTGATGAGAAAGGCCGTCAGGTATGGTTGTGTATCTTGTCTGGTCATTCCGGCAAGTGAACCCCAATATAATCAGTTGTCAACAATAGTATTTTATACTTCTCTCCCTGTAAGTGTTGGTTGCTGATGGGAGGTTGTCACGTGGCTTGCCTATGAGTGAACACTAATAACTCCCACAATCCTTCCTAGACAGTTTATCAGGGGACCGGATAAACTATAATAAATCAATTCTTAGAAAAAGGTAGTAAATTGGTATCATAAAAATGGCCTAGACATTTTAACAATAACTATATGAAAGCTAAATCATGGCTCTACCTATAGGGAAAACATAGGCTAAGAAAAGCCTGAAGAATTTAGGCTGGGTGTGGTGGCTCATGCCTGTAATCCTAGCACTCTGGGAGGTGGGTGGATTGTTTGAGCTTAGGAGTTCAAGACCAGCCTGAGCCACAGTGAGACCCCATCTCTAAAAAATAGCTGGGCATGGTGCTGGGTGCCTGTAGTCCAAGCTACTCGGGAGGCTAAGGCAAGAGGATCACTTGAGCTCAAGAGTTTGAGGTTGCTGTGAGCTATGATGTCATGGCACTCTACCCAGGGTGACAAAGTTAAGACTCTGTCTCAACAACGACAACAAAAAAAAAAGAATTTAGTTATTAGGATAGAATATACCAGTTTGTACAAGTCTGTGAGAGTCTGCAACTAGAAATACCAGCACCATATTCAGCAGTGGAGAAGCAGTAAAAATCACATTTGTTAAGCACTTATCACTGGCATTAGAAGAATAGTATACCTAGGTTTGAAGCTGTTTTTCCATTTAAAAGTTAGGTAACATAACTTCTCTGAATCTCAGTTTTATTATGGATAAAATGAACATGTTATTAAGATCTTGCAGAGCTGATGTGAGTATTAAAAGAGAGAGTAGATTTCAAGTGTTTTGCACGGTATCTAGCATATAGCAAGCCTCAAAACTGGTTGCAGTAGTAGTTATCATGTCCTTACTACCTGACTTCAAGGGCTAACAGGCAATTGCTACAAGTTGTTACTAACATTAGCACTTGAAAAGGACATTTAAGATAATTATGTTTTCTAAGTTCTTATTTCTAGCCATTTGGGATGGAAGTATAGCCTTCCCAGAGATGTTTCCCAGAGAGCCCCAGAAACATTTCGAAGTATTACATGATGTAATTTATAAGCTTATTTGCCCATAGATGCAGGAGAGAATAATAACAGTTAAAAGATTAACATTTATCCCAAAACTTTTCTTAGTTTTTTTCTCCCCTAGTGAATATAAAATGTCGAGAGACATAATTCTTGCTCAAAGATAGACTGGGAAAAATATTATTAGCAAATTTTCATACCTAAAGTGGACTATCCAAGTGAAACTTTATAACTCCAATTTGTCATGCATTGCTCAGTTTTATCACTCACATGACCAACAAATCATTTGCATTTCTAAACAAAACTTCAGCTTATGACGGCCTAATGTGGATTTTAGTGATTTTGTTCAGGAGGCTTTGGCTAGGCATAGAGGTGAAATATGCTACATGTATTTGTTGTTAATGAACCCCAGAATGCATCTACCAGCCAATTATGCTAAGGAATGTTGTACCCTGACCCTCCCACCGTAACCATTCTACACTCCCCTAAGCACATCATATGTAGAAGGCCAGAAGTGTGGGGTTTCAAAAGAAGAGAGATAATCTCTTACTATTGCAAATAAAGCACATGACTTCCTGCAGAGCCAGTATACTAAGATGGATGCGAAATGGAAAAATAGATCCTTTCGTTTCCACATGTCTTTGTGGTCCCTAAATTAGTTGTTGGCTAGAAGGACTTCATAAAGGACTTAATTGTTAGTCCTTACAAAACTTTACTTCCTTTTATTCAGGTTCCCTAACCTACTCACCTGGGTACAGGGTTAGTTATACTCATAAAATGAAGTAAATCAGCACTGATACTTATTGAGAAAATTTCTAGATTGAACTATAATCCTTTCATTCCAAAGTCTATGAGGTAAGAGAAAATCTATCACAAACTATTATTCTTATTTGATATCTGCTGATCAAAGATTTGGAGTAGTATTTCTATAGAATGTTATTGTGGTCAATAACTGTTGTTCTTATTTGATATTTGCTCCAAAGAATTGGAGTAGTATTCCTATAGAATGTTCAATAACTATATCACTACAATTTTATAGAATAACTACTATTCTATAGTATTCCTATAGAATGGTCAATAACTCTGTTTCTATTTTCAGGTATTTTTAGATGAATTTGCTAGACGGTCAGGTGGAAATCCCAACAAGGACAAGATTTTCATGGCTAGAGATACCCAAGGTCTGGTGAAGTTGTTCTGCCAAGGAAATATTTCTCTTTGCCTAGTAACTTTTCACTGGTAGTTGAGTCCAATAGAAGGAGGCAAAACTAATTGACATGAAGACCAATTGGTGAGGGAGAAGATGTTAGAGTGTGTCTCATCGTCTGGGCACACAAAGAAGCCAGAGTATTAACTTGAACTAACTCATTGGTAATGAAACCAGAATTTCAAAGAATTGTGTATGGCACATTACACTTTACTGATTACTTTCATTATATTATATTATTTATCTATACAATGGCCCCAAGGGCAGGTGTTTCTGTTGCCACTGTAAAAACACCAACAGGGAGATCTAATGAGTTGAAAGGATGAATGGAAGTGGCACATCTAAGTTGGAAAGCCTCAGAGTGCACAGTGGACAGGAATATGCCAGCATGTTGATGGTAATTTCCTCTGAGCATCCTCTGTATTGCTATCCGCAGTGGTAATAAAAGACTATCCCAGTGATGTTGTCCACATGATATGAGAGAGCACCTTGCACCCTCCCCTTCTTCCTCACTCCTTTCTCCCTCCCCTTCTTCTTCACTCCTCTCTCCACTTTTGCCAGTAAACAGATTGGTTCAATCAGATGTTTCTGTCTTATCTTATTTAACTGAGAAAATGTAGATACTCTTTCCTCCATACAGCATTATTTTCTAATTTCCTTTAAAAAGGAAACCTAGTAGTTTAACAGGCCAGGAGACATGGTAATGTTTAGATTTATATTGGGGAAAAGAAAGAGGACAGGGAAGAGAATAGGGCCTCCAAGAGCCAGTCAATTCCTTATCCATTTTCTTTCTTTTCAGGTATCTTCAAGACTGACTCTAATCCTGCATCTTCAATGTATCAAATGAAAATTGGTGCAGTTACTTTCCAGGTTGCTACTGGAGATATCACCAGAGAAAATGTAGATGTTATTGTAAACTCAACAACAAGGACATTTAATCTGAAATCAGGTACTTTATTTAAGCAATGTAATTCATTGTAACTGTTAATGGCTACTATTGTCCTGAGTAGAGAGGATGTTGTAGAAAATATGCCAGCCTGGGACTCAGAAAGACCTGGGTTGAATCCTTATAAGCTATATCACTTAGCATCATGTGGTCTTGGTTGGACAAGCCAATGACCTCTCTTAGCCTTGTTTCTTTGTAGGTCGAATGCCTATTTCCCAGAGGAGGATCAGATAGGTTGAACTGATGTAACGGTGGGTTATAACTGTTGCGTCATGCTTAATGTCAGCTCTCAGCCCCTTTTATCTCTGGATTAGACTTTCACACTTATAATTGAACAAGCTTTAAGTTCTTCTATTTTTACTTCCCTCCTTACGTAATCAGTTGGCACTCACATCCTGCAGCTCTTATCTTCTTCATGTTACACTGTCCCAGAAGTGAAACTCAACTCTTTTTCTTGATTTTCTGAGAAATGTTTAACCACACCCATTACAGTAAGACTTTCAAGCATGCCTTCCCCACATATATTTATTAATTTATAACTTTTATATGTATACTCTTTTGCTTATATATTTCATAGATCATAAAATAGTGACTTTTAAATTAAAAGTGTAAGGTGAAATGTAAATAGAAATAGAATTTTACATATTTTATAAATTGCAAAATATTGTGGAATTTACAGGGCAGAAACGAATCTGTAGAATATCACTTTAATTTATTGGTCACTCAACTTTTAAGTCATTCAAAATATGGACCTAAAGAATATCCAGTTATTTGAAACATGGTATATGGAATTATCATTTATATGCATTTATCCCTGCTTCAAAGGCATACCCTTTTGGTATGCCATTGAAGCAACAATAAAGGAATGAAAAGAGTTTAAACACACAAGGAAAAAGCATTTGGAGGGGAAAGAACTGTGAACAAATAATAACATATTTTAGAAGATGGGAAGCTGCTAGCCAGTGGTAGTAGCTGACATGGGATGGTGGGGGGAGGCATACTGCTGAAGAGAACAGCGGCCCCTATAGACATGGGAATTATAGACAACAGGTGCCTGGGAAAGCAGGGGACAAATAAAAGCATGAAAGCAGAATTAGATGAAAATCCGTATCAGTAGCAATCAGGCCTCTTGATTCTATTCACCCTCCTATGCAGCAGTAACTTTCCTTGCTCTTCCCCAACCAGAGATGGGAGGTTCATGCCCTAGAAAAATAGAGCCAGAGGAATTCTGAACTTGGAGCACCAGGCATAGGTGAGGTGGGGAATATGGGGGGAGGCTTGTTGACCAGTGGGCTTCAGCTGTCTGCTGTTCTGAAAACCGTGTCCAAGAGAAGTTCTCTGTACTGGACAGGGAGCATCTAGCCTCCCTCCCTGTGTGGCTCCCAAAACAGCAGACAGCTGAAGCCCACTGATCCACAAGCCTCCAAGCCTCCTCACATACTGCTTCTAAGCTCACTTTTACATATGAACAGATTGGCCAAGATTACTGAACACTGAGAGAAGTTTCCATCACAGCAAAGACTGAGACCGAACGAACAAACCGAAAAGGGAATTTTTTAAAAAATGAGATGTTGGCCTTGGAGACATAGTAAAACTCTGTCTCTACAAAAAAAAAAAATTTAATAATAAATAAATAAATAACAAGGTGGGCATGGTGACTTGCATGTGTGTAGACCTAGCCCTTTGGGAGGCTGAGGCAGGAGGATCACTTGAGCCCAGGAGTTAGAGGTTACAGTGAACTATGATCATGCCACTGTACTCCAGCCTGGGAAACAGAGTGAAACCCTGTCTCTAAAAATCATTGAAACAAAAGATAATTCATAACACACATAATCAAGGTTATATAGATCTATATCTCTTCATAGTGGTAAAACAACTAACATTAATTTAGTATTTTTTGCATGGCAGCTTTTATGCTAACCATTTATCACCCATTATACCTTTTCACTAATCCAGTGAGGGAAGTTCTGTGTTATCAGCTTCTGTGTAATAGATAAGGAACTGATTACTCACATTTTAGCTACTAAGTGGTGAAGTTAAGCCAACCCAATCCTTCAAAATGCAATGTCCATGTCATTGACTACTCAATCCAGTTGTCGTTAGACTCAACCAAAGCCGTGAAACTGCAACCTTCCTTGGAAGAATCATTGTACTAAAATCAGCTAACTGTCTAATTGTAGGGGGAAAAAATGAAGAACTTAAGTAAAATGTTCAATTTCATTACAGTTTAGAGTGTCATACTTCTCGTTAGTATCAGAACTTTTAGTTTTATATTGGTTATTCATTTTTATAAAAGAACAAGGGTAAAACAAAAAATTTCAGATAACTGCAAAAATAATCCCTGTGCAAGTAGAGAAGGTAATGCTGCAGACACTGGACTCTCAGCCAGCAGTGCCATCACGCTGGGACCCGGGGTTCATTCTTCAGCCCTTGAATGAAGGTTGCTATAGAAAACAAGGTTTTCTGGCTTGGCGCCTGTGGCTCAAGTGGCTAAGGCGCCTGCCACATACACCTAAGGTGGCGGGTTCGGATCCCCAGCCCGGCCCACCAAACAACGAAAAAAATAGCCGGGCATTGTGGCGGGCGCCTGTGGTCCCAGCTACTTGGGAGGCTGAGGAAGGAGACTTGCTTGAGCCCAGGAGTTGGAGGTTGCTATGAGATGTGATGCCATAGCACTCTACCCAGGGTGACAGCTTGAGGCTCTGTCTCAAAAAAAAAAAAAAAAAGAGAAAACAAGGTTTTCTGAGGGAGAGGGGCTGATAGATTATGCACAAAGGGGTGAGTTGAGCAAAATTATAATGTACAAAGGCTAATAACCACTTACTGAATTTTTACCTTTAACGTGTCTTCTTCAGGTGTGTCAAAGGCAATTTTAGAAGGTGCTGGACAGGACGTGCAATATGAGTGTGCTATACTAGGTATGGTACATGTTACTTTTGGCTACAAACCGTTGAAAATTAGAGGGCTGAGAATACTATGAGCGGACCCACAGGAGGACTGGGAGTAGAGTAGATAGTGAGCATTTCAGAAAAGGTTACTTCACTAGGGGAGCAGGCAGAGGTGGTGGCACTTGGTGGCTGTGGGAGAGAGGTCCCACCATCCCATCTATCTCTTGTTTCGTGAGTATCCAAAGGAAACCGGGCTGTCTTAATAATCCAGGCTCCAGCATTTACCCGGTGATCGTAGGCTTGTCATCCAACCTCTGAGAGCTTTGCTCTCTTGTCTGTAAGTAGGTCCAACTGATAAGGAGTATGGGGATGGCTGTCCCACAGGTGGTTGTGAGGATGAGAAGGAATAATGAATGTGAAATGTTTTGTAAACTGTAAAGTGCTATACAAATACCTTTTACTTTCCCCAACCTAGTTTACCTTCTTATAGCACATCTCCATCTCAATAACTTCAATCCTTTTTGAAACCTGAGCTAGGAACCTGAAGGACTATTTGTCCTTTAAAATATCCCCTCCAGAGCTGAGGAGACAGTTGGCTACAAGTGCACTTTGAAGAAGTCATAGTACACCATGTTTGCCAGTACAGCCCCCCAGCTGACCTGCTGTGGTGCTGGAAACGCCAGTCTTACTAGCTCTCTTCTGATTAAGGCATTTTCTCTGGAGTGAAAGACTTACTAGAGGGAGGGAAGAGGACATGAACAGGGGTTTGAGCCCTGGAAGGGCCAGCTGTGCCTTGGGAGGTAGAAGCTGAGGATGAAGCTGGGGTGGATGAGCTGCCTAAGAGGGAGGATCAGGTGGGCACCCAAAGGGCACCAGGGAGTGCCTGGGCATGGGGCTCCCCAGGAGAGCAGCCACTGTCTTCCTCCTCCCTTTTGCCAGACCCAACCCCTACTCAGAGCAGGCTGAACCAAAAGGGCAGTGACTAAAAATAGCCCTGGTAATTTCCTTGTGCTCATGTGCTTTCTGGGTCCCCAGGGATGGAGAAGTTTTCGTCCATTCACACCCCCCACTATAGAGTGTATTGCTTTTACCTACCTCCTTGCAAAATTAACATGGTCAATGAGTGGATTACAATTATTAATTAATGATTAGTAGTTGATTATTTGATCAATATTATAAAATCGCTCTTCTAGGACAGTAGGGGAGGGGGTTAAGAGCTCTGGAGTCTGGCTGCTTGGGTCTATGTCCTGGGCAGCCTTACCTCTCTGTGGCTCTGTTTAATCTATGTAATGAGAAAATAGTACCTGCCTCCTCGGCTTGTTTTGAGGATTGAATGGATTGATGCAGATAGAATGCTGTGGAACAGCACCCAAAATATTCAACAATGTAGTTGTTGAGTTCAGGAATTATGATTGTAAAGAAAACAAACCTGTCACATTCCCAGTGAATGAAGCCAGAGGGATGGAAGGAGGCTGGGCTTCACGGCTTTCTCTGGTGTCAGGTATTTTCATTTGTCAATGATGAAAATGTTGCTCCCACTAACTGATGGGCCTGTGTGTTTCTTCCCTTTTTCCAGCTGCACAGCCTCACAGAGATTTTATAATTACACAAAGTGGAAACTTAAACTGCAAAATAATAATGCACGTTCTTGGAGAAAACAATGTCAGGAAAACAGTCTCCACCGTTCTAGAAGAGTGTGAACAGAGGAAATACACATCAGTTTCACTTCCAGCCATTGGGACAGGTTTGTCACTCCTTATTCCTCTAAAATTCTGAGTGATCCAGATTCCTGTAGACTTGTCTCACTCATAAGGAAATCAATGCTGAGTCCATCTGGTGGCACCAATAGTGTTGTACAGCAGAGAGGGTGCAGCCTTCAGCTGCTGAGGTGTGACAAGCTGTGGGGCCCAAGCCTCTTTCCTCCAGCTTTCTTCTTTATGTTCTTTAAGGTTTTTTTTTTACAGATTTAGTCTTGAAATTCATGGTTTTCTAACTCTATGCTTTTTTTCCCCTGTGTGGGTTCCTTTGCCTTTACTGTGTCTGTTACCATTTCTTCAACGACTCCCAAATCAGCATTTCTCACCTCCTCCAGGAGCTCCCTTGGGAGAGTTCTCTGTTACCAGAAACTTCATTACATCAGAATTGAAACTCATCATCCTCCCTTGCAACAGATACTTCTCTCGAACTCTCTGGTTTTCTAGTGTCCTCCTTCAGTGGTGCCACAAGGCATCCAGCTGTCCTGGTCTGTCACCCTTTCTTCCTTATTTCCCCAGACCCCTGTAACCAGCATATCCTGCTGAATCTTTTTCCAGAGAGTTGTTGAGTTTCAGCCTTCCTCTTAGTTTCAAACCCTTAATACCTCTACCATCTGCTTTCCTAACTAGCTCCTCATTTGTGCACTTATTCAGTTGAAATGCGGTGGCCAGATGTGTCAACCACCACACCTGGCCACAGCATTTCACTTGCATAAGTGAAAAGCCAGTAAGGAGACTGAGGCAGGAGAATCACTTGAGGCCAGGAGCTTGAGACCAGCTTGGACAAGATAATGAGTTCCTGTTTCTATAAAAACTAAAATAATCAGCTCAGCGCCTGTGGCTCAAGTGGCTAAGGCGCCAGCCACATACACCTAAGGTGGCGGGTTCAAATCCAGCCCCGGCCCGCCAAACAACAATGATGGCTGCAACCAAAAAATAGCCAGGCATTGTGGTGGGCACCTGTAGTCCCAGTTACTTGGGAGACTGAGGCAATAGACGTGCTTGAGCCCAGGAGTTGTAGGTTGCTGTGAGCTGTGATGCCATGGTACTCTACCCAGGGGGACAGCTTGAGGCTTTGTCTCAAAAAAAAAAAAAACCTAAAAAAATTAGCTGGTTGTGGTGGTGGGCACCAGTAGTCCCAGGTATTTGGGAGACTGAGGTGGAAGGATCACTTGAACCCAGGAGTTCAAGGCTGCAGCAAGCTGTGACAAAGTCACTACACTCCAGCCTGGGTGACAGAGCAAGACTCTGTCTCAAAAAAAAAAAAAAAAAAAAAAACAAATGCTGCTACTACCAAACCCGTGTAATATGCAGTACTATGAGTAAGGTGCAATCACTGCCC